>NC_080162.1:123242241-123460117 GCF_950295315.1 Erinaceus europaeus
CCCTTTTTGTTGCCCTTGTTGTTTTATTGTTGTAGTTCTTATTGTTGTTGTCATTGTTGGATAGGACAGAGAGAAATGGAGAAAGGAGGGGAAGACAGAGAGGAGGAGAGAGAGATAGACACCTGCAGACCGGCTTCACCGCCTGTGAAGCGACTCCCCTGCAGGTGGGGAGCCGGGGTTCGAACCGGGATCCTTATGCCGGTCCTTTTGCTTTGCGCCACCTGCGCTTAACCCGCTGCGCTACAGCCCGACTCCCTTTCACTTCCTTTCTAAGTTACCCCTACACCTATTATTATTTCATGTGTCTTTCTTTTTCCTTTTCTTCTTTTTAAAAATTTATTTATTCATAAAATGGAAACAAGACCATAGGATAAGAAGGGTACAGTTCCCACCACCAAAGTTCCATATCCCATCCCATTCCCTGATAGGTTTCCTATTCTTTAACCCCTTGGGAATATGGACCCAGAGTAATTATGGGGTGCAGAAGGTGGAAGGTCTGGCTTCTGTAATTGCTTCCCTGATGAACATGGGCATTGACAGGTCGATCCATACTCCCAGCCTGTCTCTCTCTTTCCCTAGTGGGGCAGGACTCTGAGGAAGCAAAGCTCCAGGACACATTGGTGGGGTCATCTGTCCAGGGAAGTCCGGTTGGCATCATGGTAGCATTTGGAACCTGGTGGCTGAAAAAAAGTTAACATATAAAGCCATACAAATTTTTGATTAATTATGAACCTAAAGACTGGAATATTGCAGATGAAGATTTGGGGTCTCCGTTTTGGAAATAGCTAGTAGGTCTATTTTAGGTATGTTCCAAAGGGCCCATGACATTATTAGTTTTTGCCTGAGCCTGACATCTGATATGGACCCAATTTATTATCTGGGGAGATGATTTTGTGGTTGGAAAAAAGGCTAGAATGCTGTATCAGGGAAGAGAGTAGCCCCCAAATATGGGAAAGGTGTATAAATATTGTTGACTGTAAACCCCATCAATTTAATCTGGGGTCCATATTCAGGATAGGAGCCTATGTTACCTCTATATCCCTGTAGGTTCAAACTTGCATTCTGTAGTAATCAGTAGGAACACTCAGAGTTACACCAATTTCAGGACCCATTTTCTTGAGGTGGTGGATAAACTATATTATCCAACCCCCCTTCAGAGTGTGGAACATTCTCTACCGTTGTTGATCCACCTTGAGGGTAAGGTCTTATGGGGGCCCAGAAAAGGGTCCATTATGCTGTTACTGATGGAGATGATCAGTGATAATGGAGAGAGAGAGAGCTATTTGAGGTCTAGGCTCATCGTGTTTGTGTAGGAACCCCAGGACTCCCCGACTAGGGCCCCAGCTGATGGGGTTGCCTGATAGTGACTAAAGAGTCATCATTAAGATATGCCAGTCTCTTGCCCTTATTCAGCTTTTGCAGTCCTTACTTTGATAAAGTTAGCTTTGGAGCGACTGAGTGAAGTGTAATAGGAAGTAGGTGAGTTGAGTATCTAAATCTAAGTAGAAACGGTTTCATTAGGTACTTTAAGGTATCTTTTTAGGTCTTTCAACTAGCTTGCTTCATTTATTGACTCAATGAAAACTCTTGTGCACTTTTGCTTTCAGGTATATATTTTGCCCTAATTTATGGATACATGTGAACATCTGCCCTATCTCATGGGACCTGGTCTATATTTAGGTATTGAGGCTTTCTTAGGAAGTGAACCACCCTAATAGAATTGAGGAGTCCTATGAGAAAGGAAAGGTCTCATCTGAGTAATAATGCTGAAGGGTTAACATTCCATGCCTGACGTCTCTGGACACATTCCGAAGTGAAGCATGCCAAGGTGGTACTCATTAGTTGAATCAGTTGAGATCAGTAGATGCAGTATCAGTATGAACTGGGATTTATGTGCAGGAAAGTGAGCCCTACCTTAGAGGTTCCAGGACTGGGGGAAATTTGGGCTTTATAAAGGAGCAGGAGGTTCCTGCTGTCCTAGGGTTTAAGAAGGCAATAGATAGTTATTACTATAATCAAATTTATTGATTTTGTTGTTTATTATGAATGGGAATTATTTCTGGATTCCTCTTCTTCAGACTTAGTGTTTGCATAAAGAAATGCCACTGATTTTTGTACATTGATTTTATAGCCTGATACCTGCTATATTGTCTAATGATTTCCAATAGCTTTCTGCTGGATTCTTTAGGTCTTTATATGTATACTATCATGTAGTTAGTACTAAAATCTATTTTCTAGTGAAATGTTCTAGTTCAAATTTATATGATTTTTTTAAATAAATATTTTCTGTTTTAGTCAAACAGTGTTGGGAAATTGTGCAGATGTGGTCGAACATTGGCAGGGCCCACAAACCACTATATTTCCATGCAAGTATTATTTACAGATCCCCACCACATTATCCCCTCAGGATATTGCTAATTCAGTTAAAACCTTTGCAACAGTTGCTAAGGACACTTTCACCTTCCCGGCATGCCTTTTGCCTCTTTCCACCCCCTTTCATAGTCGATCCTGTCCCGACTTGCCACTTCCAGAATTCTCCTATAAAAGTTGCTCCTGTTTGTGCTTTCTCTCTCTCTTCCCCTCTCTTTGCCCCTCTCTTCCCCCTCGCTTTCTCTTCTGCATCCCGACCTGGAGAATGACTGGCGTGTATAGCGGGAGACAGCCATTTTGCTAGCTCCACGTGGCCTAAACCCACTGTGCCCGCACCCAACTCTGGGGCACCTGTGTAAATAAAGATTTGTGTTCCTGCTCCACCATGAGTTCCTGGTCTCTTCTCTCTCCCACGATGCGAAACCCGACAAAACAGTCCAGGTTAATTATGGAAAATTTAAAAGGAGAAATCAAATTATTTGGCCATTGAGTATAAAAATCCCATTGTTAGGATTTTCTGTATCTTACACAAGCTCACCATAATTTGTCCTTTGATGCTATATATATCTGTATTTTATAAAGTAATTCCACTGGTTGCTTCTGCTCTCTTGGTCTAAGCTTTTAGGAGAGTCAACACTTCAAAAACTCAGCCTTTGGTCTGTGCATTAAGTCTAGTTGTAAAGGAGATGAGACATTAACAGATTGAGCCTCCTATCCACATATTATGTGTTTTGAGTTGTTAGGTCTTTTCCAGCCCAAACTTCTGCCATGAAATGACTGGCACTGTGTCATAAGATACCTGCAGGAGGGAGAATGACTTTATTTAGATAATGAATCTAGAAAAAAGGAGGATACTTGCCAAAAGGGAGTTCAAATTCCTTTAGAATTTTATCACTTTCCATTTCACCATAAGTTTTCTTTCCAAGAATCTCCCTAAAGTGTGAGTGCTTAGTTATGACTCAGAAATGAGCTGTTTGGGAAGAAGTGAGTCTGAGAATAAACATTTACCATATCAAGTATGTGTCAAAAGCTAAGTCAAGTATTAACCCCTGTTGCAAAGCAACCTTTGGCTTCTCCCAGGTGTGGAGAGAGTGAGAAAGATGCTGTGATGGAGCAGATGGTGCAGCACACAGTTGAGTGCACATGTTGCAAAGTGCAAGGACCCAGGTTTAAGACTGTGATCTTCACCTGCAGGGGCAAGGGTTTTCAAAGTGAAGCAGTACTGCAGGTCTCTCTCTCTCTCCTCTATCCTATAGCCTTCTATATCTCCCTCCTTCTCTCAATTTATTTCTGTCTCTATTCAATAAATAAACAACTAAGTAATATATATATATATATATATATATATATATATATGAAAGGGGGAAAAAGGAAAGAGGGGCCAAGTGGTGGTAGATATGGTTGAGCACACAAGTTACCAAGGACCCAGGTTCTTTTCCACAGTAGGGAAGATTGAAGATCAATGAAGCAGTGCTGCAGGTGTCTCCTTCTCTGTCCATCTCTCCCTCTCATTCACTCTCTGTCCTATAAATTAAATAAATATTTAAAAAAACAGAAAAGAAAGATACTGTGATGAAATATTCAAGAACCAGATGCAAGGTTTGTGGGAAGTGTGTGAGGAATAAAACAAATGGACAAGAAGACTTGACTTTGATGCTTAAAAAAAACTAAGATCGAATGAAGCAAAGCACTCTACATCTGCGAGACTATGAAATGGTAACATCTCAAATGGAGAAAAAGAGAAAGAATACAACAAAACATTCTAAGCCACAGTGGTTAAGTATCTTCCAAAACTCATAGAACAGACATCATAATGGTTATGCAGAGACTCTCATGCCTTAGGTTCCAATGTCCCAGGGTCAGTCCCTGTGTCACCATAATACAGAGCTGAGTAGTGCTCTCAAATCCACTTTCTGCCCCCCATGTTGGGTCTATGCTCCCAGAGGGATAAAGAATAGGAAAGCTTCCAATGAAGGGGATGGGATAGGGAACTCTAGTGGTGAGAATTGTGTGGAATTGTACCCTTCTTATCCTAAGGTCTTGCTACTCATTATTAAATCAATTTAAAAAGTAGATAAATAAAAATAAGAATATTCCAAAATTACTGAAATACACAAATCTCATATTCAGGACTGGGAAGACAGCATAATGGTTATGCAAAACTTTTTTATGCTTGAAAGTCCAAGGTCCCAGATTCAATTCCCAGCACCACCATAAACCAGTGCTTAGCAGTGCTCTGGTCTCTTCATCTCCTATATCCCTCTCTATATCTCTCACTCAATGAAAATTGAATAAGGACTATATATATATATTGCTCCAGAGTTATTGCTGGGGCTCTGTGCCTGCACTACAAATCCAGTGCTATTTTTTTCCATTTTTATTGCCGTTGTTACTGTTAGTTTTGTTGTTGCTGCTGTTCGATAGGACAGAGGGAAATCAAGAGAGGAGGGGAAAACACAGGGAGAAAGATAGACACCTGTAGACCTGCTTCACCGCTTGTGAAGTAACCCCCTGCAGGTAGGGAGCCAGGGGTTCGAACTGTGATCCTTAGACCAGTCCTTGCACTTCGTGCCATGTGCGCTTAACCCAATGTTAGTAACTGCTCTACTCTCTGAAGGAAGGATAGATCAACCTACTCTGCTACTCAAGGAAGAGTGATCCTGAAATGAGTGTTGCCTAGAATGTTCCTCGCTGTTACCATGAACTGTGAGCTCAGACTAACAGGGATGCAGAGGTTACACAGGCTCCTGTGCTAAATATGAATAGACATGGGACCTAGGTCAGATTGATGGGATTTACAGTTGACGGTATTTATATACTTTTCCCATATTTGGGAGCTGCTCTCTGGCCTGATCCAGCTTTCTGGTCCTATTCCCAACTCTGACACCATCTCCCTAGACAATACTTTCAGCCTACCTACCTGCATTTTAGCTGTTGGGCTCAGGCAAAAATTACTAAAGTCATGGGCCCCTTGGAATATACCCAACATAGACTTCCTCACTTCTTCTAACATGAAGACCCCCAAATCTCATCTGCTATATTCTTATGTTTAGGTTCCAGATCATTTAACAATTTTTTCTGCTTTATATATTAATGCTTTTTACCCACCAAGTTGCAGATGCTACTATGACTTCCCTGGGCAGACAACCTCACCAATGTGTCCTAGAACCCCACCTCTCCAGAACCCTGGCCTACTAGGCAAAGAGATAGACAGGCTTGGAGTATGGATCAACCTGCCAATACCCATGTCCAGCGGAGAAGCATTTACAGAAGCCAGATCTTCCACCTCCTCCACCCCACGGATCCTGGGTCCATGCTCTCTGAGGGAATAGGAAAGACTAGGAAAGCTTCCAGTGGAGGGGATGGGATATGGAACTCTGGTGGTGGGAACTGTACCCCTCTTATCCCACAGGCTTGTCAATCATTATTAAATCACTAACAAAAAATTTACATCATGATTTCTTAACAAACATACACACAAGCACACATTTAAAAAGACAAGTTTCCCAAGTGGATCAAGGACTTGGATGTTAGACCAGAAACTATCAGATACTTAGAGGAAAATATTGGAAGAACTTTTTTCCGCATAAATTTTAAAGACATTTTCAATGAAACGAATCCAATTACAAGGAAGACTAAGGCAAGTATAAACCTATGGGACTACATCAAATTAAAAAGCTTCTTCACAGCAAAAGAAACCACTACCCAAATCAAGAGACCCCTCACAGAATGGGAGAAGATCTTTACATGCCATACATCAGATAAGAGTTTAATAACCAACATATATAAAGAGCTTGCCAGACTCAACAACAAGACAACAAATAACCCCATCCAAAAATGGGGGGAGGACTTGGACAGAATATTCACCACAGAAGAGATCCAAAAGGCCGAGAAACACATGAAAAAATGCTCCAAGTCTCTGATTGTCAGAGAAATGCAAATCAAGACAACAATGAGATATCACTTCACTCCTGTGAGAATGTCACACATCAGAAAAGGTAACAGCAGCAAATGCTGGAGAGGTTGTGGGGTCAAAGGAACCCTCCTGCACTGCTGGTGGGAATGTCAATTGGTCCAACCTCTGTGGAGAACAGTCTGGAGAACTCTCAGAAGGCTAGAAATGGACCTACCCTATGACCCTGCAATTCCCCTCCTGGGGATATATCCTAAGGAACCCAACACATCCATCCAAAAAGATCTGTGTACACATATGTTCTTGGCAGCACAATTTGTAATAGCCAAAACCTGGAAGCAACCCAGGTGTCCAACAACAGATGAGTGGCTGAGCAAGTTGTGGTATATATACACAATGGAATACTACTCAGCTGTAAAAAATGGTGACTTCACCGTTTTCAGCCGATCTTGGATGGACCTTGAAAAAATCATGTTGAGTGAAATAAGTTAGAAACAGAAGGATGAATACGGGATGATCTCACTCTCAGGCCGAAGTTGAAAAACAAGATTAGAAAAGAAAACACAAGTCGAACCTGAAATGGAATTGGAGTATTACACCAAAGTAAAAGACTCTGAGGTGGGTGGGTGGGTGAGTGGGGAGAATACAGGTCCATGAAAAATGATGAATGAAATAGTGGGGGTTGTATTGTTAAATGGGAATCTGGGGAATGTTATGCATGTAAAAAAAAAAGAAGAAGAAGAAGTAGAAACGCAAAGCAGAAATTGACTGAGTTTGGAGTATGCACCAAAGTAAGAAAGCAGAAGTACACTAGAGTTTGCAGTGAGTACCTCCCTAATACTTCCTCTCCACTTTTCCAAGCTTTGGGTCCATGATTGCTCAACAAAAAAAATAAAAATAAAAAAAATAAATAAAAAGACAAGTTTCATAAAATAATACACATGCTCTATCATATGTAAATGGATTGATAATTTATAGCCTATTCTAATACACACAGACACTGGTGCCTTGCACATGTGTGATTTCACTCTAGGGTCAATGTCTTCAGATATATATAGAGAGGGAGAGACAGTGAGTGAGAGGCACTAGAACATCTCTAAGCATAATACTTCCCTGTAGCACAGGGTTCCAATCATATTTTGTATTTCAAGAAGATACATTTCTTGTTCATGACCTATTCACTGATTTTTAAACTTTTTTATTATCTTTATTTATTGGATAGAGACCACCAGAAAGCAAGAGAGAAGGGGAGACAAAGAGATACCTGCAACACTACTTCACCACTTGCAAAGCTTTCCCCCTGTAGGTTGGGACCAGGGGCAGGAACCTGGGTCCTTGTGTATTGTAACATGCGCATGCAACCAGGTGAACCACCACATGGGCCCAACCTATTCACTGATTTTTAATTATTTTATTGGGGGTTGATGGCTTATAGTACAGTGTTGATAAAACATATAACTTCTCATTTCTTTATGCTCAGTGGCTGCAAAATTGTCTCCCAGCCTAGATCCTTTTCCACTACCATGCACCAGGACCCCAATGCCTCTCATTGCTTCTTTTTTTTCTCCTTTTTACCAGAATCTTCTACTTTGATGCAATATACCACTCCCAGTCTAAGTTCACTTTGTGGTTTTCCTTTCTGTCCTTGTTTCTTAATTTTTTTTTTTTTTAACAGAGACCAAGAAAGCACAGAGGCAGAGAGGGTGAAATTGACCACAGCACCGAAGCTTGAAATTTATTGCAATACAATGGGGACTGCTGGGCTCAAACTTTGGTCTTGTACCACCTGTCAGGGCAGTGCACTAAGTGACCTATTTCATGGGCCCTATTTCTTCTTTTTTTTTTGGGGGGTAGTTCTTAAGTTCTACCCATGAATGTGATCAAAAAGATGCATCTTATTATTTGAGAAGAGGGAGAGAGAGGTCAGAGCAGAAACTCTAGCCTATAGAGTACTGGAGATGAAACCCAGGTTTTCACAAATGCTGCCTCCTTGGTTGCTGTATTTTCTTTTTCTCACAATAGTTTCAGTATATTTCACAATCCAATAGGAGAACAAAAATATACTTACATTGTTTACATAATCTGTTTCAGGGATTTTGTTTTTTTTTTAACTAGAGTACTATTCAACTCTAGCTTAAGGTGGCATGGGAGATTAAACCTGGGACTTTGGAGCCTCAGGCCTGAG
This sequence comes from Erinaceus europaeus, assembly GCF_950295315.1. NCBI lineage: Eukaryota > Metazoa > Chordata > Mammalia > Eulipotyphla > Erinaceidae > Erinaceus > Erinaceus europaeus. Next base: position 123,250,710 of record NC_080162.1, read on the forward strand.
AGTCTCTTTGCATAACCACTATGCCTTGCTATCTGCCCCCCCAATCATTTTTCTAATAATAGTACTTAAATTGTCTTGGTCTTATTTTCCACACAAAAGTACCTTGGCTTAGGGCCAATGATGTAGCTCAGAGGTGTGCTGGCACTCATGTGGAGTGGATCCAGCCAGGGGGTAAGTCACCGACCCTCCCTCACTGGCTCTCAGGGATCGCATGATACAGAAAGGAGGGCTCAGGGAGTACTCTGGTATGAACACTGATTTATTTGGAAATAGGTACAGGTTTATATAGAGAGTTAAACAAAGAACATTTTCACATATGTCAGAAATTACTGGTTTCTTAAAGGTTAGCTTGCCCCATGGTAGGGGGCTGGTGTGACAAGAATTGATGTGATACATAAAGGTCAGAATGATTATTCTCCATGATGCAGGCAGGTTAATTATCCAAAGGCATTTGAGAGAAGCATAGGGGTTAAACCAGTAAGATGAGGTAGAGAAAAGAAAAACAAAGCTTGATGTAAATCACAGATATCAAAGGGGACAAGGAAATAAGATTTGGAGGCTTTTCTTGTCTGGTGTTGGCGGTGTATGATAGAGTGTGTTCTTTATGATCAAAAGGTGAAGTGGATGTGTGAACTTTCAGTGAACCCTAAATCAGGCAACCATTTGGCCTGCTGCTAGCAGGGGAAACTAAGTGTGAGAGGCCTGTAGGTTTACTGTGAGCTTGAGAGACTAACAAGGAGAAACTGAGTCTAGGAGACTTTTCCTTCTTGGCTTATCTCTATAAAGAGAGAGGCTAACAAGTGAGGTGTCTTTCCAGACCTCCAACCAAGGATGGGAGAGCTTCCCTAAGCTCTACCAAGCTTTCACATAGTCCCACAGAGGTGGAGATCCCTTAGAGAGAAGAGAGAGGATGCCAATTTGGCAGCACATAAAGTAAAATTGGAATGAAATAGATAAGATCAACATGACCTCTGAGCAACCATAAGATGCAAATTGTGAGGTGTTACATATTTTTAAGACAACCAGTATTTGGAGATAACAATTAATATACATAGAAAAGTTTAATAAGGTCTCTCAGAAAAGTAAAAGAATTATGATCCAAAACTCCCACTCCAAATTCTCTATCCAAATAACACACACACACACACACACACACACACACACACTTATCCAAAAAGATAAGTGCAAGTCTATGGTCATTGCTACACTATTTTATTTTTAAGTTTTTTATTTACAAAATGGAAACACTGACAAGACCATAGGATAAGAGGAATACAATTCCACACAACTCCCACCACCAGAACTGCATATCCCACCCCTTCCTCTGATAGCTTTCCTATTCTTTAACCCACTGGGAGTATGGACCCTACACTATGGATGCAACACTATTTTTAATAGTCAAGATATGGCATCAACCTGAGCCCAATGATGGAGACAAAAGAGAATTGCATGTAAGTAGGCATAAAAAGTCTGGGGCTCAATGCAACCAAAGTGCTCTAAATTGGATTCATATTATTTTATTCATTTTAATCCCTGTTGATGCTGCACTATCATCATATATGTCTTTTTACTAATGTAACATATTAGATACAATTACTATCTGCAAGCCCATCACAGTGCAAGATAATGAATACATGTATTCATATGCCTGTGTAAGTGCATATAAATATGAGTACATATAAATATACCCATTATGCATTTAGTTTTAATTATTCTGAACTTTATGTAATTTAAATTATATTCATTTGTTTTGTTCCTGTACATTTATGCCTACAACTTCATTGGATTTTCTGCTCTACCACTCAACTAAACTTGGGAAAATGAGATCATTCTTTGATCTCCATTTCCAGTGTCTATTAGAGATGATTTTTGCCCTTAATTTATAAGGCAGATACACTGGTTGACAAAGAGCACATATTCAAGAAGATATGCTTTGTACTTTTATTGCTATTATAGTATACTACACAATAGTTTTTAATATCTACTTATTTATCAATGAGAGAGAGAGGGAGGGAAAGAGAAATAGAGCATTGCTCTTGCACATGCGATACTAGGGATTGAACTCAGGACCTTGCTACATAATATTCTTAACATCATATATCATGATATATCATGTTATTATTTTATGCATGGCAGTCTAGAGGTGCAAGAAAAATGAAAACTTTGGTGTATTGTACCAAAGTAAAGGACTCTGGGGTGGGGGTAACGGTGTTCAGGTCCTGGAACATGATGGCAGAGGAGGACCTAGGTGCGGGGGGGGGGGGTTGAGTGTTAAATGGGAAACTGAAAAATGTTGCAATGTGCCAACTATTGTATTTTACTATCAACTGTAAACCATTAATCCCTCCAACTAAAAAAAAAAGAACATATATAATAAATAATACACACATTTTTATGGAAAATTCAGACACATATTAACATTCTGGCCTTTAAAAAGATCATCTTGGGGCCAGTTGGTGGTGCACCTGGTTAAGCACACACACTGCAGTGTGCAAGGTCCTAAGTTCAAGCCCCTGGTTCCCACCTGCAGGGGGAAAGCTTCAGGAGTGATGAAGCAGGGCTGCAGATGTCTGTCTATCTCTCTCCCTCTCTATCTCTCTCTCTCCTCTCAACTTCTCTGTCTTTGTCAAATAAATAAATAAAAATAATTTTTAAAGTATCATCTTATCTTCTTCAAGTAACTCACAACTAAAATGGTTATGAGTCGAGCAGTGCTCTGGTTAAAAAAAGAAACTTCCCTGATCTTTATGTCTCTGGGAATATGGACTAAAAATTTTTATGGAATGAAGGAGTTCTGACTTCTATAATTGCTTCTCTACTGAACATGGACATTGGCAGGTGGATTCATACCCCCAGACTGTTTCTATGTTTCCCTAGTGCGGTAGGGCTCTGGGGAAGTGAGGTTCTGGGTCACATTGACGAGGTCGTCTGCCTTTGGAAGTCAAGATGAAATCATAGTAGTGTCTGCAACTTGGTGGCTTAAAGGAGGTAAAATATAAAGCAGGGAAAATTGTTGAATAAACAGGAACCCAAAGGTAGGGATGAAGCAGATGAAATTAGGGGTCTTCAGGAAGGAAGAAGCTAGGAAGTCTATTTTAGGAACATTCCAAGGGATGACATCCCACTCCTACTCCAAAACAATGTTGTTTACGTAAGTTCCAGAAGGTAAGTTGAGTCAGTCTGAGACATAATGAGACCTAGAGACATGATTGATTGCCTTTGTGGTAGAGGTTGGCTGTACTGGGACAATGTACAGTTTGAGAGTAGAAATCTAGGTTCCGATCTTCAAATTATTAAGCATCATTAGATTTGTGTATCCAGAAGAGAATGGCGTTAAATTTCTGCTTCCAGTAACTATTGTTAGAAACTAAAGGAGATAAGGGGGAAATAATAACTAAACTTAAAGTGGAACCTTAGGGTAGAGAAAAGGTAGCAGTTGAAAACTGCTGAAATTGGACTAAGATCAGAATTTTAGTAACTAGCATAGTATCTATGTTAAATTGCTGGTTTGATAACTGTACTGTGGTTATGTAAGATGATAGCAAAACAAAGAGAGAAAGGAAGAAAGAGAAAAAGAAAGAAAGAGAGGAAAAAGAAATGGAAGGAAGGGAAAAAAGGAAGACAGAAAAGTTACTTGCTATTTACATTATTATGATATAATTAATACACATGCAGAAAAATGCATGAAAGGTATATGATTCAATATATTTTAATATTTTAACACACTCATGTAACAACTCTACATAACTGACCCAGACTAAGATATATATACTTCTTCATCCTCTATTCAAGAATCAATGGTGTTGAAAATCAAGAGAATTGGTACCTTCAGGGAGGAAACAAATAAAGGAGTGATAGTTAAGAAGAATTTCTAGGGACTCTAAGGGCTCTGGTATGTTCTAAGTCCCGAGTCAAATGCTGGTGATAGAGTTGGGTCCATTTTTTAAATTTCTTTTTTATTTTTATTGGGGGATTAATGGTTTACAGTTGACAGTGAAATATAATAGTATGTACATGTGTAACATCTCCACATAACAATAAAACCCCCACTATGTCCTCCTCTGCCATCATATTCCAGGACCTGAACCTTTCCCTTTCACCCCACCCCAGAGTCTTTTACTTTGGTGCAATACACCAAATTCAGTCCAAGTTCTGCTTAGTGTTTTCCCTTCTGATCTTGTTTTTCAACTTTTCTTTATGAGTAAGATCATCCCATATTCATTCTTTTGCTTCTGATTTATTTAACTTAACATGATATGGGTTCATTTTTTGATAATGTACTGAACTATACATTAAAATTTTTCTGCATGTTTTTCTGTATGTTCATTTCTGTATGTTTTTCTGTATGTTCATTTTTCATATTTCTGTTAAAATATTTATTTTAAAAACCTGTATTTCACTGAATCACACAGAGGGAACTGAGCAAAGGAAATCTTTGAAAGTTATTCTGTGCTCCCAGGGGCTGGAATTTGTGTTTGGAATTTGTGTTCCCATAATTTCCAAAAGACAAGGTGTCTTGAGGTGGTGTATGCATGTGCTATAAGAATAAAGTTCATCTGGGGAGCTCTCAGGATGACCTTATTAAGGAGGTGGGCTTGGCATTTCAAAGAGGACTTAATAACAACAACAAAAATAAAAAACGTTTGGACTAAAGAATAAGTTGAAAATTTGAGTTTAATTTAGATGAGCTCTAAAGACCACAAGAGGGCAGTATTTCATAATATTATAAATGACTTCAGATTTTTTTTTTTTTTTTTTTTAAGTAAAGATATCAATACTGAGTGTGGACTGTAAAGATAAGAGCTTAAGGGATAAGCAAGTTAAAGTACAAAAAGCTTAATAAATAAATTTCTTCATGTTCCCTTAAATCACAGAAGTCAAGAAGCAAAACCAGGACAACAGATCAAGTTTTGAAACAACAATATTGCTTTTCCAACCTGTATTGTTGTAAGTTGTCTTCCCGGAATAAAAATCACTTGTTTGAATAGAAAGAAAAAAAAAAGTGACTGCTGGGAGCAGTGGATTCGTGGTGTTGGCACCAACCCCCAGGGATAACCCTGGGGGAAAAACAAAAAATTGTTTGTGTGCTGATAATGGTTGATTATATCAAAAGACCCATCAAAAAGATCAAAAAGACCCATAGGCACAAATGAGGGCATAGGTGTCCAACATCTGCTAATGAAGATTTAATTATATTTTTGGTTGTTACTAGGGCTTCATTGCTCTAAGCCAATTTTTTTTCAGAAAGACAGGGAAAGAAGGAGAGAAGGGAAGATGTCACAGTACTGAAGTTTTCTCTAGTGGGGACTTTACTTGAACCTGTGTCAAAAGCATGGCAAAGCAGGTGCTCTATCCAGGTAAGCTACCTTGGTGGACATAAGTATGTCAGTTTGAGTAAAACAAGAATGAATTAACTTCCAGAACATAAATAAATTCCCAGTTTAATTATATGCTGATGGTCAATATAAAGGGGGCCTTAAGGGGATGGTTAGAGTATTTAAAATATAGTTTGCAAATGTTAAAGCTGTGCTTTTAAATTTTACCTTTGAATCATGTGTTACATTTGCTCACCTCTGAGCAAATGTAACTGTTATTAATGTAAGCTGTTAAATGTAAGCTGTTATTAATCCTGAAAGGGGTAAATATAGTGTTCTTGCTCTCTTAGACAATAAAATCAGACTTTATGGGGGAAAGAAATGAAAAGTTCATTATGGCTTTGAGCTGTGGAGTTCATTACTAGGTTAGGCTTGGTGGAAAATTCACTGCATTCTTTGTAGCATAGAAAAGTCACTCTTGCAACTGAAAAAAAATGCTCAGTTTCTAGAGCCCATATTTTCATGCTTTATGCTTCTGGTTGTAGCTCATCATTGCCAGAGTTGTGCTTCTCTCTCTCTCTCTTTAAAAAATCTCGGGCCAGAAAAATAGCATCATTAATAAAGTAACAGACTCTCTTTTTTTTCTTTCTTCTTTTTTTTTTTTTTTGGATACTTTTTCCCCCCTCCAGTTATCTCTGGGGCTTGGTGCCTGCACTACGAATCCACTGATCCTGGAGGTCATTGTTGTCATTATTGTTATTGTTGCCATTGCTATTGTTGGATAGGACAGAGAAATTGAGAGAGGAGGGGAGACAGAGAGGGGGAAAGAAAGATAGACACCTGTAGACCTGCTTCACTGCTTGTGAAGTGACCCCCCCCCCCGAAGACAGGGATCTGGGGGCTCGAATCGGGATCCTTATGCTGGTCCTTGCACCTTACACCACCTGTGCTTAGCCCACTGTGCTACTGCCTGGCCCCCTGTAACAGACTTTCATACTAGAAACACCAGAGGTCCCAGGTACAATCTTTAGTACCATCATAAGCCAGAGCTGAGGCAAATAAATAAATAAATAAATAAATATTCACTTTTTAAAAAGTCATTATTTATGCTCATGACAGTATATGGCCATTGGGTCATATATAAAGGCAGCTGCTAAGTCAGGCAAATACATAAAATTTATCTCTCAAGTGAAATAAGATTAGTCTGTAGTATCATAGAGGTTTCAGATATGGGCTTTTAGCCCCAGGAATCTCTCCTTAGGCTCCTCTTTGTCCATGAGCCATACATGTTTGCACTCACCTGTGACTTGGTGGGTTCCCAAAGTAGTCCTAGTCTTAACTCATTGCATTCTCAGATGATCTTTGTTATTCTAACCACAGGACTCTTCAAAGTAAACCTGGTGGTCTTCCTGGTTGGCAGAGGGAACCATGATGCTTAGCTCCACCTGTGACTTCCTGTTGAAATGTAAAGTATTCCTGAGAAAGAAATTTAGTTAGGGAACATTTTTTAGTCTATCATCTTGTGCTAAGGATTTTGAGTACCTGATAGAACCAAGCAGGGAAAAGCTTTAAATACACATGTTCTAAAGGTATAATAGTCAAGAACAGCCTCAACTATTTCTCTGGTTAAAGCTACCTTTTTGTGCATTCTGTAGTGTGCCATTCCTCAAAGATTTTTGAAATTTATCTCCAATGCCTATAAAATCTTATTTATTTTTACATATTTTGTATTTGTCTATGCCCAATGTTGAATCAGTATGGTCTGTTTACTTAGTATATCTACTTATAATCTCTAGAGGAGTTCTTTTACCTTGGGACTTTCTGAAATAACAGTAGAATTTGTTGGGACAGATCTACTTATATAAACAAATGAATGCCAGAAGTTACTTGGTGAAGAGTAATGGATATTCTCTGGTCCACTACCACTACATAGTAAGAGGAGCTTCCCTCATACCATTATAGGATGTTAATTGTACAGTAAAGTGTAAATACCTCTCATCCTGGATATAAATTAAATCTCTACACATAAATTTTGTCCTTTCATGAAGTCTGAGATATTGGGGGCTTCCTAACAATGTTACACCTAGTATCCCATTATCCTAGCATGACTTTTCTTTCTTTTTTTGATGCTTTTTTCCATTTTTTTTATTTGTGATTAATAGTGGCTTACAAGATTGTAAGATGGCAGAGTATAGTTGCATACCACAACCACCACCAAACTTTTGTGTCTCCACCTTCCCACCTCCCAAGATAATCACCAGAGTTCTCACAAGTCTTACAAACAGTTTGTTTCTAGCATGATTTTTTTCTTTGCTAAAGTTGCAACTGCTGGTCCCTGTTCAGGCGCCAGATGCTGAGCTAGCTTTGCAGACGGGAGACAGACGACCAGGGACTCATGGCTGAGCTGGGAAGCAGTGCAATGTTTATTGAGAAAAGAATCTGCATTTATAGTTTCCAGGAAGGAAGTGGTAGGGTGGAAAACAGGATGTGACTAGGGGAGGGGGCGGAGCAAAAAGAGAGTGCAAACCAATGGGGATTAAACCAGTGCCCTGCAGACAGGGCAGGTCTCAGACAAAACTATGATTATGTAAATAGACCCACATGCAACCTGACTTTGGGCATCTGTTCAGCTCAGTCATTTGGAGCTTGCACCTGCTGTATTTATCAATAAGCTACTCTGGGTGTACCAGCAGATGATACTATATTTTAGTGAGAAGTGATCATTGGTAAGCATACTAAAGTAAAGCAGAGTTCTGGTTTGTTGTACTTTCACATTAAGCAGTAATATGCTATTTTCCATTTCCTATGTAAAATCAGTAAAAAGGAAAGAAAATAAACAACTATGACTGATTAAAATAGGCTTTGCCCTTAACTATATCTAATTAGATGTAAATCAACATTTTTAAGTTTTATGATGATGATACAGAGGTAAGTTCAAAACTTATTTGCTGAATTGTGATTAGCATTTCAAAATGAAATATTGACAGAATAGACTAGAAAAGGCTAAAAATCAATATCACTGGGGAAAAAAAGAAACTTGTCAGAATGCATCTTTATATAATGGATATATGAGTCAGCCAGGGTTCTTCCCAGTAACAGAACAAAAAAGTGAATGTGCATGTTTGTATGTATTTTATTTGTATTATATTCTAGTTATATGCTTATGTATAGATGTAATTATTCTGAAGAATTGGCTCATATAATTTTAGAGGTCAGAAAATTTAAAACCTCACAGGGTAAACTGGAAGGCTGGCGACCCAGGAAAAGTAAATGTTGTTTTTTAAGCCCAAAGATTGTCTTGGCAGAATTCCCACTTGTTCATGGCATAGTCAGCCTTTTATGCTATTAAAATACTTAACTATTTACAGGAGACCCACCCACATGAAAAACAAAAAACTTCTTTATGAAAGGTACTTTGATTTAAATGTAAAATCTTTCCCCAACCCTTCTCAGAAACATCCAGAAAAATGTTTGACTAAATATTGAGGCACCATGACCCAGTCAAGTTGACACAAAAAAATGAACCATTACAGTACATATTATGAGTCATTCATGCCCTTCACCTGACATTTTTGGTTCTTTTTCAGGCATGTGGTGGAATTGCATTTCCCAACACTCCTGAAGTTAAGTGTGGCCAAGCAATTTGACCCCCAAACAAAACAAAATATATGTGCAGAAGTAAGGATTTGCACTCTGGGTGGAAATATTGTCATTGTGAAACAGGTCTGAAGGGTCAAGGCTACCTGACACAGCCCTAGAAGAGGAAAATAACCTGAGATTGATAAACTGGATTAGACAAAGATTACGAATTTGTTTTTTGCTTACAGTAATTATTTTGTAAGATTAGTTAGCATGTCAACACTGAATTTGGAAAATAAAAGGATGGTGATCCAACTTGCACCCCCCTCACCCTATTCCAACTTGTCTCTTCAAAATAAAGAGAACAGTTACAAGCTTTGTTTCAGAAGTGAGTTTACTGAATATCCATCACTATCTAAGAGGCCAAGGTGGAAGAGGAGGAGGAAGAGGGAAGGAGGAGGAGGAGGAAAAAGAGTAGAAGGAGGAGGAAGAGGAGGGAAGAACTCAGCACACCAAGCTCCTATCTTGTTTGCTTGCCCTGAAACTCAATGATTCAGTTGTCAGTTTTCACAGCATTGAACTAATCTTTTCCACTATGCCAAAGCTGGTGTAACAGTGTTTGACTTTCTATAATACAGAATGGTGAATCCATGTTTGGCTTCAGGCATACTTTCTTTCCCTCTGCCACAAACACAGGAGTCCCTGAGGTGGAAGCTGCTCTATCAGCTCGAGTCCTAGAATGATGACAGCAAACTGGGTCTCCAGCACAAAACATAAGTTCACACAAAATTCTTGTTGTGTTGTTGTAAGATCAGGGATGGAGGCCCTGTGGTGGCACATCTGGTTGAGTGCACATGTTAAAATGCACTAGGAATGGGAGTCTGGAGGTAGCGCAGTGGGTTAAGCGCATGTGGCGCCAAGGGCAAGGACCAGCATAAGGATCCCAGTTCAAGCCCCCGGCTCCCCACCTGCAGGGAAATCACTTCATAAGCAGTGAAGCAGGTCTGCAGGTGTCTATCTTCCCCTCCTCTCTCCATTTCTCTCTGTCCTATCCAACAATGACAACATCATCATCAACAACAATAATAATAACTACAATAATAAAACAACAAGGGCAACAAAAGGGAATAAAAAATAAATTAATTTAAAAAAATGCACTAGGACCTGAGTTCAACCTCCAGTTCCCACTTGCAGGGGGAAAGCTTCACATGTGGTGAAGCAGGATTCTAGTTGTCCCTCTCTCTGTCTTTTGCTCTCTATCTCCCTCTTCCCTCTCGATATATTGCTATCTCTATTAAATAAGTAAAGATAACAATTTTTTTAAAGTAACATCAAGGACTTGTTTATTATGACTGTATAACTTAGTAGACCTAGCCACTTCAGTCTGCTCTATAAAACTTATGTCCTACTTGCATTATTTCTTTGTGTGTTCTGAATCACAATGCATAGCGAATCTCTCACTGTAAACTATATTTCAGAAGTCTGATGGCTGTGATGTACATTACAGTTTTTGCCTTATTAACATATATCAGTGCAAACCTTAGAATTGGTATAGCACTGAGAAGTTAGCACAAAACTCTGATGAGAAATAGGTCAAGGTATCAAGTAGTGGCGTGCCTGATTGAGCATATACACTACAATGTGCAAGGAGACCCAGTTTGCTGTCATCATTCTAGGACTTGAGCTGATAGAAAACAAAACCTCATAAAACTGAAAAGTAATGGGGCTAGAAGGATAAGTCACCTGGTTACCACCCAGGTTCAAGTCCACTGAACTCAGTGAAGTTGTAATGCTACCAGGTCTTTCCCTATCTCCCTCTACCTCTTTCTGTCTCAAAGGTGAGCCTGTAGCAATGAAGGTAAAAAGAAAAATGAGGTGTTAAGGGCCTCAACTTTATCAAATCTGTTTTCAAATCTTGCCTCTACCATTTATGACCTATGTGGCCTTGGGGAAATTATTGATCTCTTCAAGCTTACTTCCTGATTTGGAAAAATGAGAGCAATCTTGATTATCTCATATTTGCTGTTGAGTAAATGGCATAATGAACACCAAATTCTTAGCATTATGCACGACTCATAAATACAAAGTTGTCTGTAGTAAATACATTGTACTTTTAAAATGTGGTGCAAAAGAATGAACTCTGGACCTTGATATGACTAAAATTTTCCCCAGGTCCAATTTTTCCATTTAATTTTTTGTTTGTTTTATTTCTTTTTTTAAAAAAAATATCATATTTTATTTTATTTATTTATTGATGAGAAGTATAGGAAGAGAGAGAGAAAGAACCAGACATCACTCTGGCACATGTGCTATGGGGGATTGAACTCAGGACCTCATACTTCACATTCCAATGCTTTATCCACTACACTACCTCCTGAACCACTGTTTGTTTTTTTCTTGTTTTGTTTTAGAAGAAGGAAGAGATACAGTCAGACAAAGACAGAAAGGATCCAACAAGTTGGCTGAGCAAGTTGTGGTATATATACACAATGGAATACTACTCAGCTATTAAAAAATGGCGATTTCACCATTTTCAGCCCATCTTGGATGGAGCTTGAAGGAATCGTGTTAAGTGAGATAAGTCAGGAACAGAAGGATGAATAATGGGATGATCTCACTCATAAGCAGAAGTTGAAAAAACAAGATCAGAAGAGAAAACACTAAGCAGAACTTGGAATGGAGTTGGTGTAAAAGACTCTGGGGCATGTGGGGAAGAGGGCTCAGGCAGAAGATCTAGTGGGGGTTGTATTTCTATGTGGAAAATTGGGAAATGTTATGCATGCACAAATTATTATATTAACTGTAGACTGCAAACTATTAATCCCTCAATAAAGAAATCTAAGAGAGAGAGAGAGAGAGAGAAAGGAGATATATTACCTCTGTCTCTGGTGCTCACATGTAGCTCAGTGGCTCAAACCCAGGGCCTTACACTCTCCCAGTCATAGAGTAAATATAATATAAAATAATTTCATTAGGTTGTTCTAGAGGTGGGGCTACAAAGCAGCAGCAGCTGTATTTCGTTCCTCTCCTCTCCTCTCCACGATCAACTAGGAATACCAAAGGAGACCACTTGGGACCACAACAAGGCAGGACTAGAAAGACTTCAGGAACCCCCCAAGTCACCGGTGAGTGCAAATATGTGTGGCTTGTGGACAGAGAGGAGTCTAGGGAGAGATTAAGTGGCTGGCAACAGTCTGGCAGTTTACCGGTTGAAACACAACCTCCAGTCTATTTCACCAACAAAAAGACAGCTGAAGGGAAGAGAGGACTCCCCTAAGACTCACCAAAATGCAACTGTGAGTCTCCATTGCTACTGTCCTCAGAAGCTGCAGCAGCAGGGGAGAGGCCCTGTGCTGACACCAGGGAACAGAGAACTAACCAGGAAACTCAGGGGAAGATCTATACCTTGATGACCTAGCGGTGGAGCTGTGAGAGTCTCTTTGCATAACCACTGGATTATCTCTGATTTATCTCTTGTTCAGCAGTGAAGGACTAAACTAAGAAGCCTACTTATAGTTTAAAATCCCTCAGGCTCCCATAGCCTACAGGGAAGAAAAAGAACAAAAGAAGCTTTTAAGCCACTGTGCTCCAACTCAGGGGTTAAACTAATATTGAAACAACTGTCAATTTCCACAACTGTGAACCCTTTAATTATCTTACTTAGACACTGCTGGTGGGAATGTAAATTGGTTCAACCTCTGTGGAGAGCAGTCTGGAGAACTCTCAGAAAGCTAGAAATGGACCTACCCTATGATCCTGCAATTCCTCTCCTGGGAATATATCCTACGGAACCCAACACTCTCATCCAAAAAGATCTGTGTCTTAGCAGCACAATTTGTAATAGGCAAAACCTGGAAGCAACTCAGGTGTCCAACAACAGATAAGTGAATGAGCAAGTTGTGGTATATATACACAATGGAATACTACTCAGCTATTAAAAATGATGACTTCACCATTTTCAGTCGATCTTGGATGGACCTTGAAAAATTTATGTTAAGTGAAATAAGTCAGAAACAGAAGGATGAATATGGGATGATCTCAGTCTCAAGCAGAATTTGAAAAACCAGATCAGAAGAAAAAACACAAGTAGAACCTGAAATGGAATTGGCGTATTGCACCAAAGTAAGACTCTGAGGTTTGTGGGGTGGGGGGTGGGGGTGGTGGTGGGCATACAGGTCCAAAAAGGATGACAGAGGACCTAGTGGGGGTTGTATTGTTATATGGAAAACTGGGAAATGTTATGCATGTACAAGCTATTGTATCTACTGTCGAATGTAAAGCATTAATTCCCCAATAAAGAAATTTTTAAAAATATAATTTCATTTAAAAAAAAGGAAGGCCAGGTGGTGGTACATCCAATTGAGCACACATGCTACAATGTGCAAGGACAGGGGTTCAAGATCCTAGTTCTCACCTCTTGCTGTATGTTGGGAAGGCAGTTTCATGAGTGGTGAAGCAATGCTACAGGTACTTCTCTTTCTTCTCCATCTTCTTCCCTCTCAATTTCTCTCTGTCTCTATGTAATTAATTAATTAATTAATTAAAAAAGTTCTTCTGGAACTGGAAAGACAAAATTCAGTATAGAATGCCATTTCTAGATTGAAGATTTATTGAAACAGGAGCCAGATTGTCTTTGTTGGGAGGGACTGTGCTGTGCCCTCTAGTAGGTTTAGAAAAGTTATGTGTAAGTATTAGACATAGATAATTATCAGGGATTCTAAGCTATGACATCATTCACAGTTTGGACTGGCTGGTACTTTGTGCTTGGGGAGATGTCCAATGTACTATAGGATATTTAGCAGCATATGGGAATGATACCCCCTAAAGCTATCTTTATTCAATAGATGCTAAAGTACCTCGTTGTGCCAGTTGTGTTTACTAAGTACATTTCTAGGAATTTCCAGCTTTCCTAGGAACAAAATCAGTCCAATTAAGAATCACTGGCATGTGAAAGGTACTGAGATATTTTCAATTACCCCTTCTTAGTAAACAATAATACATAAAACAAGGTTAACCTCTGTGAGAGGCATTTGAACTTCCCTAAGTTATATTTATATTACCTATATTATGATTGTATTACTCACTAGAATAACTGCTCCATGAAGGTGTAGTGTTTGCTGTTGTATCTCCAGGGTGCACACAACTGAAAACATCACAGACAGTCAATAGACTATCACTGAGCAAATAAATCTGTATAACTTTTTCTCTGGTCCCTACAGGACAAATAGGTTACACTAGATTTCTGGAATATATCTTTTTTCCTTCCATATTTGCCCTATCTATAAAACAAATGAACAAAGAAATTCCCTTGCAACAGTCTACTCTTAAAAAACAGTAAGATTGGGGTTTGGTGGTGGCATACCTGGTTGATCGCACATGTTACAATATACATGGACCCAGGTTCGAGCCTCCAGTCTCCACCTGCAGGAGGAAAACTTTGTGAGTAGTGAAGCAGTGTTGCAAATGCCTCTCTGTCTCTCTCCCTTTCTATTTTCCCCTTTCCTCTCAATTTCTGGCTTTCTCTACCCAACAAATATATATAAAGATAATTTTAAATAAACAAACACCCAGTAAGGTTATACTTCATAGCAAAGTCCTCAAATGGGGTTCTGAAAAGGTCAAAACAGGCTCCCAGTTTTTAGAGTTAGTCATGGGAGCCCAAAAGCCAATACAATTACCTCTCAGGTAGAATAGAAAAGGAGGTTTTCCAGTACCCTCAAGAGTTGGGAAGGTAATGTAATCGTTATGCAAAAAGACTTTATTGCCTAAGACACCCAAGGTCCCAGGTTCAACCTCTAGCATCACCATAAACCAGAGCTGAGCAGTGTTTTGATAAAAAATAAATGAACAAGCAACTTAAAAGAATATCCTATTGATTAGATAGATAAATTAAAATCAAAATTCCCTGCATCAGGTTAGAACAAATCTGACATTAGAGCAGTTTTTAGGATGGGCTGACTTCATAGAGAGGTAGAAAGATGTAGCAAATTATGATAGACTTGATTTAGCCCCCTCCTCCCAGCCAAGTTTTGAGCTGTTGTCCAGGAATAGAGCTGCCTGAACAATGATGCTTTTGTATTCAAGGTCAGCCTGCCCTTGTTATTTCTCACATGTGAACCTGAAAAAATTGTGCACCATTTCAGCTCTAAAACCACGCTGTCCACTTAATCTTGCCGCTCTCCCTAGATACACAAGACTAACAATAACTATTCTGTTTCATTCTAACATCTTCTTGGAAGCCATCCAGGAAACAACCTTTCTGAGCTATTCTAGCAATCAAGATAACATTTCTTTTGTATTAAGTCTCATCAGTAGAGTGGATTCTTGTGATTTTTGCTGATGCCCACTCAAGCCACTCTTTGGACCTTTCTGTATAGAGCTACTGCCCCAATCTTCCCATGGGTTCCTGGAATCAAACTTTGTCCCCCCCCACACACACATGTATCAATGCTTTACTGTACTGCTTGAACCTCATTTCTACTTCTTGTTCTCAACAACATTGAAACTCATATTTACCATTTCCACAAATTACAATGCATCTTTTCATTGTTCCTGAACAAAAATATTCATCTCCCCCTCTCAAACAAAGAGAGTCTCTGGGGGTTCATCTGACAAATAAATGATAAAGAAGGCAGTTTTTGACCAGGGAGACAGCTCAGTGGTAGTATAATTTTTTTAAATGATTTACATCTCTTTTTTTAAAAAAACAAAATTTTTATTTGTTTTTTGTATAGAGACAGCCAAAAATTGAGAGGGGCTGATAAAGAGAGAGAGAGAGAGAGAGAGAGAGAAACAGAGAGAGAGAAACAGAGAGACACCTGCAGCCCTGCTTCACCATTTGCAAAGCTGTCACCCTGTAGGTAGAGACCGGGGGCTTGAACCTGTGTCCTTGAGCTTTGTAACATGTGTGTTCAACCAGGTGCACCACAACCCGGCCCTGTATACATGTTTTAAGCCTGCAGTTTTAGATATGATCCCTGGTACTATAGCTATCAGAACTGAGAAATATTCTGGTTAGCTTTTCCTCATAAAAATAATCTTTTTTTTTTTTTTACAGAGAGAATTTTCACGACCTTCGACCAAGACCAAAACAACCACATCTTTCACCAGTAACTGACTTCATTCCCCTAAACACAGTGGGCTCATTTTTCACTAACTACATATCTTGAACCAGATGTTAATGCATGCTTCTTTAATCACATCATACTTAGTTCTGTAATTAAATCAAAACTTTTTAAATTTAAATTTTATATTTTTATATTACAGAATTACATGTCAACAGGGGTTTGAATCCACACCATTCCCACTACCAGAATTCTGAATCTTTATTCACCCAATTACAATCCACCACAGTGCCTCTAAGGTTGTAGACATAGGCCAACCATCTTCTCTACAACTATCTGTCCACATTTATACGTAGTTGCCTCTTCTTTTTTTCTGATTCAATCCTTTCTTCCCCTCTAAGCTACTCATAGCATCATAGCTACCTTCATATGTCCCTCTCCTTTTCCTTCTCTCTTTCTGGGTGCTGATGTAGCTGGAGTGCAGAGTCCCCTTAATCTTCATCCTATCACTTATCCCCTGCTGGGAGTATGGATCAAGGTTGTTTATGGAGAGCAGATGGTGGGAATTTTGGCTTCTATAGCTGCTTCTCTGCTGAGCATGGGTATTGACAGGTCAATGCATTACCCCCCGCCCCGCCTGTTTCTGTCTTTCCCTAGTGGACCAGAGCTCTGGAGATGCAATGGTCCAAGACACATTGGTAAGGTCATCTGCCCAGAAAAGTCGGGGTGGAGTCATGGTAGCATCTGCCTAAGAGGTGGCATGACCTAAGTTGCTTCTTCGCTGGACATGGGTACTGGCAGGTTGATCCATACTCCAAGCCTGTCTATCTCTTTGCCTAGTGGGTCAGGGTTCTGGAGAGGTGGGGTTCTAGGACACATTGGTGAGGTTGTCTGCCCAGGGAAGTCATAGTAGCATCTGCAACTTGGTGGGTAAAAAGCATTAAGATATAAAGCAGAACAAATTGTTAAATGATCTGGAACCTAAACATAAGAATATAGCAGATGAGATTTGGGGGTCTTCATGTTAGAAGAAGTGAGGAAGTCTATGTTAGGTATATTCCAAGGGGCCCATGACTTTAGTAATTTTTGCCTGAGCCCAACAGCTAATATGCAGGTAGGTAGGCTGAAAGTATTGTCTAGGGAGATGGTGTCAGAGTTGGGAATAGGACCAGAAAGCTGGATCAGGCCAGAGAGCAGCTCCCAAATATGGGAAAAGTATATAAATACCGTCCTAGCTGTGATCATGAACTGTGAGCTCAGACTAACAGGGATGCAGAGGTTACACAGGCTCCTGTGCTAAATATGAATAGACATGGGACCTAGGTCAGATTGATGGGATTTACAGTTGATGGTATTTAACTTTATATTTTCCAATGTGGATTTCTTTGATATTTCTTTCTTGTGTGATTATGATTGCAAGGACTTCCAGGACTATGTTGAATAAAAATGGTGAGTGGGCACCCTTGTCTAGTTCCTAATTTTAGGGGAAATGCTTTCGATTTTCCCCCATTGACTATGTCTTAACATTATATAGCCTTTATTATGTTAAGTAGTTTTCCTTCCACTCCCAGTTTCTCGAGGGCCTTTATCATAAATGTGTGTTTTACCTTGTCAAATGCCTTTTCTGCATCAATTGATAGAATCATGTGGTTTTGATATTTCTTTTTGCTGATATAGTGGGTTATGTTTATTGACTTATGGATGTTGAACCACCCCTGTTTCCCAGGGATGAATCCCAGTTGATCTTGGCAGATTATTCTCTTAATATATTTTTCTATTCGATTAGTTAAGATTTTGTTAAGGATCTTTGCAACGATATTCATCAGGCATGTAGGTCTATAGTTTTCTTTTTTGGTGGGGTCATTTCCTGCTTTGAGGATCATGGTGAAGTTAGCCTCATATAATGTTTTGAAGTGTTCCCTCATCTTCTATTTTTTGGAAGAGTTTAAAAAGGATGGGTGTTAGTTCTTCTTTGAATGTTTTATAAAATTCATTAGTATAGCCGTCAGGATCTGGGTTTTTGATTACTATTTCAATTTCTTTACTAGTGATTGGCCTGTTAAATTTATCTACTTCCTCTTGTGTCAAGGTTGGTAGTGAGTATCACTCTAAGAATATTTTTTCTAAGTTGTCAAATTTGGTTCCATACAGGTGTCCATGATATTCTTACATAATCTTTTGAATCTCTACCTCATTTGTTGTAATATCTCCTCTTTCATTTTTGAGTGATTTTACTATAGCATTCTTTCTTTTTCTCTGGTGAGTGTAGCTAGTGGCTTCTCTATTTTATTTATCCTTTCAAAGAACCAGCTCTTGGTTTCATTAATCTTCCTAATGTCTTCTTGTTTTCTATTTCACTGATTTCTGCTCTGATTTTTACTATTTCCTGTCTCCTGCTGACTGTTGGTTCTTTTTGTTGCTCCACTTCTAGTTGATTAAGGTAGGTTTATAGATGGTTTACTAGTGATTTCTCCTGTTTGTTGGAGGTGCAGATTCCCCCAACCTGGGTAGAGGCCTATCACTTCTACACTGAGTCCTGAGGAGGTAGACCCCAAGGTCAACCTGTCCTAAAGGTGTGTCTGTCCTCGACTCTGTAGGCTGAAATGGCACCAGTTCAGGGGCAAGGGAGCTGCCTCCTTACACAATATATGTTAAAGATTCCTGTTTCTCATGCATGACCAATATGCGACTTGGGTCCTTATAGGCTGGTAACTTGCCTTTGAGCCTGAGCTAGATGTGAGAAACAGGTGTATCCTAAGAGCATGAATGAGGTGCTGCTGGTGGTAATTAACAAGGCATGAGTGTCATGTGCTTTCCTCATTGGGTCCTATGTTTCTATTGGATGGTGATCAGTATATCTAACTTTGTGTATGAACAATACATGAGCTATCTATCTGAAGCACTCCCAGAGGTTCATCCTTTACTCTGCACCTAACCCTTACTGCCAGTTCCCAGTTCCATGTTGCTGCCACCTCTCTGCTGGCTGGAGGATGCCCAGCAACATCTGGCACCCAAACAGGGACTGTGTAGGTACAAGCAAGTAGGGTTCAGGTGATTACTCCCCATGATGGGTAGTTTGAATTCCTGTTCTTCTACTATATATTTATCACAACTCTCTCAGCCACTCTTTGTTGTTGGGCACTGTTGGAGAATGGGTTCACACTTCCCAGAAAGTCCAGGCCATTGTTTCCATGAGGTCTGAGTGGGTTGACCCCCAATGAGACAAGGGTAGGTTCCCCCAGTCTCTGGAATTTATGACGGCTGTTCCCCCAGACATTGGCACCTTTCTATACATGTTACCTCCTCCCCTCCTTCTTTAATTAAAAGCCATGGATTACTGTGTTAACCTTAAAATTGCCAGCAAACATCCTAATTTTCAGCTATCTCCCTTTTCTTCTCTCCTGCTGCTATAAAGTGCCTCCGGAAATATGTACGTCATAAAGCTTATCATCAAACTATCTGTTGGTCAAAATGTAGCTATGCATTGTGTAGCTCTGTGTTTGGGTTAATGGATACCCCAATCCTTCCCCCTGAGTTATGGCCTATATTTACCTGCTTTTTCTTTCATTAAACGAATTGCCCCATTGAGGCTTTCCCAGGGCTGACTGCTTGTCTCCCTGCACACTTAGCCCTCAACACACTGAGCTACCCTGGGACTCCCTGGAGAGCTGCTCTGACCCTCATCCCTTATGGCCATGTGGGCAAGTAACCAAGAGTGGCCTGCAGGGCACCTAGGTTGATTCCAGATTTGGGCTATTACAAATTGTACTGCTATGAATATAGGTATACACAGATTTTTTTTTTTGATGAGTGTGTTTTTTTCCTTAGGCTATATCACCAGGAAAGGAATTGCAGGCTCATAAGGTAGGTCTATTTAAAGCCTTGTGAGAGTTCTCCAGAATGTTCGCCACAGGGGTTAGACCAATTTACATTCCCACCAGCAGTGCAGAAGGGTCCCTTTACCCCCATAACTTCTCCAACATTTATTGTACATGCTTTCTGATATATGACATTCTCACAGGAATTAAGTGGCACCTCACTGTTTTCATTATTTGCATTTGTTCATGGTTGGCCTTTGAAATTTTTACAATGATTCCCAGAATTTCCTGTAACTTGCCTCCACATATACAGGACTGAGTGGAAACTCCCATTTATAATGCAGAGCTTCCAAGGATGGTGGCAGAATTTTCAGCCTCCTCTGTTTTGAAAGGCAGATTTTACAAGTGTCATTCTTGTTGTTTGGCTCTGCTGCAAGATAATCCTTATCTGCTGCAACAAGCTTGGGCTGGGCTTGTCCTTTATTTATTAGATCTAAGCTTGCAGATTTCTGGAAGACTCAGACAACTTTGAGGTTGAAGAGCTCTCTCCAGTAAACATTGTGTTCCTTGTAGTAGCAAGGGACCCATTGCAAAATCACATTCTGTTGGGCCTAGCACTCCACCCTGCTGCTGGACTGAGTTACTTCTTGGGTGGGAGCCCATAGTCACCCAGTCAGCTTTCCACATATTTATTCACTCCCTTTTCTCACAGAGTTGGGCTGGGCTTACAAAAACCAGACTACTGTTGCCTTTCAGCCACCAAGATCCTCTACAAGGAAAGAGGATCATACAGGGTTGACAAAAAGGAGCATTTTCTCTGTACCAAGTTTCATCATGAACAGTTGTACTTTCCAGTAGTAGGGTGCAAATGGAAGACAGGAGGAGTAGAAATGGGAGTTGGGCCAAAAAAGATAGAAGTCCAACTCTACTAATTCTCTATTTTAACCCTTTTCTGTTGAGCACTCACTTTCTTTTCTGTTGTCCAAAATTGCTACTTAAAACTCAAAATATTGGGAGTCGGGCAGTAGCTCAGCAGGTTAAGCGCACATGGAGTAAACCACAAGGACCAGAGTAATGATCCGGGTTCAAGCCCCCAGCTCCCCAGTTGCAGGGAAGTCCCTTCACAAGCGGTGAAGCAGGTCTGCAGCTGTCTATCTTTCTCTCCCCCTCTCTGTCTCCCCCCCCTCTCCATTTCTCTCTGTCCTATCCAACAATGACGACATCAATATCAACAATAACTACAACAATAAAAAAACAAGGGCAACAAAAAGGAATAAATAAATAAATAACTCAAAACACCCAGTTCATTTATGTATATACAATTTAATTATTTATTTTGTGGATCCAGGACCTCACACATGTGATTTCACCTTTTTTTTTTTAGTAGTAATTTAATAATAATTGACAAGATTGTGGTATAAGAAGGGTACAATTCTCACCACTAGAGTCCCATGTCCCCTCCCCCATTGGAAGTTTCCCTATGAACCAAAGATGTTTATGGTGTAGGGGGTCGGACGGTAGTTCACTCGTGCAAGGACTCCGGTTCGAGCCCCCGGCTCCTCACCTGTAGGGGGTTTGCTTCATAAGCAGTGAAGCAGGTCTGTAGGTGTCTATCTTTCTCTCCCCCTCTGTCTCCCTTCCTCTCTCAATTTTCTCTGTCCTATCCAACAACAAAAACAATATCAGTGGCAATAATAACAATAACAACAAGGGCAACAAAATGGGGAAAAATGGCCTCCAGGTGTAGTGGATTCATGGTGTAGGTACTGAGCCCCAGCAATAACCCTGGAGGCAAATATATATATTACATCATAAGATGTCTATGGGGAGCAAAAGGTCGGAAGTCTTCTGTAATTGCTTCTCTGCTGGACATGGGTTTTGGCAGGTGAATCCATACCACCAGCTTGTTTCTATCTTCCCTAGTGGGTCAGGGCTCTGAAGAGGTGGAGGTCCAGGACACATTGGTGAAGTTGTCTGCCCAGGGAAGTCAGGTTGGTGTCATGGTAGCTTTTGCAACTTTGTGGCTGAAAAGCATTAAATATAAAGCAGAACAAATTATTTAATAATCAGGAGCCTAAAGGTAGAAGTATAGCAGATGAGATTTGTGGTCTTCATATTGGAAGAAGCTAGAGTCTATACTAGGTATATTCCAAGGGACCCAAGATTTGATTTCACCTCTTGAACCCCCTTTTCATTCAGATGGTGAGCTAGAGAGAGGGAGAGACATCATGTGGTGTTGTGTTGTAACTAAAAATTAGAAGGGACTTTGGCTGCAATGTGTAATGCATTTGGCTGAGAGATGGTTTGGAGTAGGTTTAAACAATTCAAGGCTTTGTTTGGGTGATACAGGGCTAAAAGGCAAATATCTAGGTACTGCAAAAATAAGCAGTTATCAGCAGCGGTCAAGAATATGCTAGGTCCGGGAGTTGGGCTGTAGCACAGTGGGTTAAGCGCACATGGTGCAAAGTTCAAGGACCGGCATAAGGATCCTGGTTCGAGCTCCTGGCTCCCTACCTGCAGGGGGGTCACTTCACAAGCAGTGAAGCAGGTCTGCAGGTGTCTGACTTTCTCTTCCCCTTTCTGTCTTCCCCTCCCCTCACCATTTCTCTCTGTCCTATCCAACAATGATGACATCAATAACAACAATAATAACTAAAACAACAATAAAAAACAAGGGCAACAAAAGGGAAAATAATATAAATGCAATATATATGTACATATATATATATAATATGCTAGATCCATAAAGTACATGAATAGTTATCAAAAGTTCAGTCCCATTTGATAATCAATTATTAGCTAAGGTATAGGTTACTCATGGCTGAAGAGGAGTCTTAAGAGTTTACTGACTAGCCGAGTGACACGTGTTCAGTTCCCAGGAGTTGTAGCCATGGCGGATGCCTTGAAACCCTCAGCCAAGATCAGTCTGATCAGGAAAAGAAACAGCAGCCAAAGAGCAGGAACTTCCGGCTGGCTGTGCTTTTGAGTCTATAGAGTCCACCCACAATGCTTTGTACATTTACACAGACTGGATCCACTCAGTCCACCGAGCACCTGTGCAGATCACTGCATGCTCTGTTGACAAGGCTGACGTCTGCTGAGCGCTGTGCCTGACTTTCTGTGGTTGCTGGTATATTGCATCACAACAGTGTTGGGCTTGTTGGGCTTGAATTTGACCAGCAGTATGGCAAGGCACATCCTACTTAGTGAGCTATTCTCTCTAGACCTTATGACTTTGCTAATAACTTTTTTTTTTTTTTGCTGGGGATGGGGTGGGGTAAGGGAGAGTGAGATTCAGTAAGAACAGCTCTGCAGGATCTAGAAACATCATTTTTCTCTTCCTCACTACCACCCTTCTCCCTTTGTTTGAGAGCTGGTCAACACTCACAGAAGTCCAGTCCTGGGTCTCCATGCCTCTAATAGAGCATGAAGTGCAAGACTGTGCTTTATAAAGAGACAAGCCAATCTACTTCATGAAAGTCTGAAATTTTCTGGCAGACAGGCAGTTTAGAAGTGGAAGAGTTCTCACCATCAAATACTGTGCTCCTTATAGTGGAGTTTTGTTAAAGTGAATTGCTAAGGGTTCCCAGGGTTATAGAGTTCATAGCTGAGCCCATAACACAGGAAGCTCCAGAAGTCTGCCAGTCATATTTTATAACATGTGTCCTAGCAAACACATATTTCCATACCAATCATCAATTTGGCTTTCTTAGTGAATATCCATGGTTTTCTTGTTTGGAATAGTGCTTCACTTTGGGGAAATGCTATTTTTGACTACTGGAATGTCTTTGAGACAGGGAGAGCATATCACTCAAAATGAAACAGTGATAGGAACACATTTCTTTGTTTTACTTATTTATTCATATGAGAGAGAAATAAGGAGAAAGAGAGAGAGTGGTCTGAGAGGTGGTGCAGTGCATAAAGCATTGAACTGTCAAGCATGAGGTCCTAAGTTCAACCCCTGGTAGCACATGTACCAGAGTGATGCCTGGTTCTCTCTCTCTTATCCTATCCCTCTCATTAATTAATTAATTAATTATTAAAGATAAATAAATAACCATAGTATCACTCTGGCACATACACCAAGCATTGAATCAGACTTTATGCTTGAGAGTCTAACATCTTATTCACTGAGCCACTTTCTGGTTCATAGGAATACATTCCTTTGTAAAAAAAAAAAAATTGGTACAGAGATAGTTGTATTTCACAAATTAGGCCACTTGGAATTCTGGAGCAGGATACTGTGTACTGCAGCAGACAGAAAACATTTTGTGGAACTATACTCCTGTAATGTTATAACCTTATAAACCATTATTAATGACTAATAAAATTTCAAAGAAAAAAACTTCTTCCTAGATTAGTAAACCACAAGAATTTAAGTCTCTTCCAGTTGTGTCCCTATTATATAAACTCATGTAAATCAAACTTACAGAAGAGAAAGAGAAAGTAGAAGAAAATTAGGGAAAGAGAGAAATAGGAGAGAAATCTCATTCTTGGCAACCTTTTAGGTTTTATCATTCTAATTTCCTAAAAGTAGAATGAATAAAAACCCAAGGTTGCCTAAAGCAATTCTAGTTTACACCCAGCTTAATCATTAAGCTTCCTTTTGATTCTCAGGAGTATTTGAGGTAGACAGTAAATTACATAATATAGTTCCAGTTGTGATGTAACTGAATAAAACAATGGTCTCTCCCACCCTGAAATAGTTAAAATCGATGTCCTATTACTTATAACCAAAGACCATTCTGATTCCTCTTTCTTTTACTTTTCCTCCACCCCACCCCCCACCCCCAACACTCAACTCTGGCTATTAGTGGCCCTGGGACTGAACCTGGGCTTCTTGCATGCAAGTCTTCTGGGCTACCTCTTTACTGTGTCCCCTTCTCCCAGCACATTCTGACTGATCTACTGCTTTAAAAAAAATTTTTTTTTAAATCAGGAAATCTTTCCATAGTATAGCTGAAGCTGAATGTAGGTAGGCTCACTGCCTGGTGCTACAGAAAGCCAAACACTGCCACACCAGCTTTTGCTTGAAGGAAAAAATTGTCATTCACTACCATTCAATGGAATGGAAGGAGGGAGCTAGACTTCTCCCTTTTTTCCCAGGGAGGAACTATAAAGCTATTGATAGAAAAGGGAGGTCCTCAAAATCAGCAATTAGATCTTTAAGCAAACAGAATGAGAGTCTGGAGCCATCAGGTTTTCCCACTGCCTGCATCATGCCTGATTTCCTGGGTTATGACGAGACCTCTGTGAATTGCCTGCTAAAATAAAGATTGTGATAAGTCTCAGCTGCTCTTCAATCTTTTGAAGGGACAGCAAGAACAGGAAAGGGGTAGTGTGGGGACATGAATTTCTTTTTTTTATTTGATTTTTTTATTTTTATTTTTTTATTTCTTTATTGAGGAATTAACATTTTACATTCAACAGTAAATACAATAGTTTGTCCATGCATAACATTCCCCAGTTTCCCATATAACAATACAACCCCCACTAGGTCCTCTGTCATCCTTCTTGGACCTTCTGATCATGGTCTTTTTGTTTTTCCAAATACAGTTCTGTTTTTCCAAATACAGTCTAGCAACTGACAGTTATAATCTTCCTCCTATCCAATTTATCAACTTCAGATCAGCCTTCCAAAGATACATAGTAGACAGTTTGAGATTAGTTTCTCAACTCCTAATTCAGATGCCTTCCACCTGCTTGAATTCTGGCATCTACTTGTTTCTGTATTTGATTCATGTCTCCAATTACTCCGTGCAGCTGACACCTTGGACTCTCCCAAGCTTGCTCAATTACTTTGCCTTAGTCTTTGGTTCCTTCCCTCCCTATTACATTAAAGGTCAGCATGGTCAACAGATTTTATTAGGAATCCTAGGAGGATATTTAGAGAAGAGTCACTACAGGTCTGGGGATTAATGAATGTCAACTACATTTTCTATAGTTGCATTGCTTTATTTCAAATTCAAACTCCTAGGAGAAGGTATTGATTCAATTGAGTGAGAATCATTCTTTCAGTTGGAGCACCATGAAAGATGTTTAATGATAACTGTAGAACTAAAGAGACATTTTTCTCCCTGAATACTGATGTTGTTAGCAAAAAGAAGTCACATTGTCTTACCCTGATACAAGGAGGGGTGGATAATAAAAACATCCTATCCTATATGCCCAGGGAGAAGAAAGAAGACTGTCAGCTTCTGGATAATTTACCACAATCACATTTCCCAGATGGAGCATACTCAAAATAGAAGTGCATAGTTACACCGTATTTCTTATTATAAGAAGTATAATGATATAAAACATTTTGATGTCAAGTATAAAATAAACTCTCTACATGGGCTACTATACTAAACTTAACCCTCCTAACAACCTTAACAAATGTTATGAAAATGATGGGTACAGATAATTATTTCATTTTTTAAAAATATTTATTTTATTTATTTATTCCCTTTTGTTGCCCTTGTTGTTTTATTGTTGTAGTCGTTGTTGGATAGGACAGAGAGAAATGGAGAGAGGAGGGGAAGACAGAGAGGAGGAGAGAAAGACAGACACCTGCAGACCTGCCTCACCGCCTGTGAAGCGACTCCCCTGCAGGTGGGGAGCCGGGTTCGAACCAGGATCCTTATGCCGGTCCTTGTGCTTTGCGCCACCTGCACTTAACCCACTGTGCTACAGCCCGACTCCCAATTATTTCATTTTTAAAATGTATTTCATATCCCACAGGGAATCTACACAAGTTAGAACTCAAAAGTTGTGTATTTTGAGTGGCCCCAAAGGTGGCACAGTAGATAAAGTGTTGGGTTTTCAGTCATGAGGTTCTGAGTTCACTCCCCAGCATCAAATATGCCAGAATGATGTTATTATTCTCCCTCCTCTTCCCTTTGTCTCATAATTGAGTATGTAAATCAATCTTCAAAAACTTTAAAATAGCACATTGGTAATTGCTTTTTAATTCATATGCTTGAGGAAGAATAATTTTGAGGTGTCAGGTGGTGGGGCACTCAGTTGAGCACACACATTACTATGTGCAAGAACCTGGACTCAAACCTCTGCCTCCTAACTGTGTGTGGGGGGGGGAAGCTTCACAAGCTGTGAAGCAGGGCTGCTGGTAACATTTTTCTCTCTTCCTATCTCCCCCTTTCAATTTCTCCCTGTCCTAGAAAATTATTTAAAAAAATAAAGAAAGAAAGAAAAATTGGTTACTGGGAGCTGTGGATTCATTGTGCAGGCACCAAGTCCCAGAAATAACTCTTGTGGATATATATATATATATATATATATATATTATCAGAGTACTGCAAAGTTACAGCTTATGGTGGTGCTGCTGAGATTCAAACCTGGGGAACTTGATGGCTCAAGTATGAGAGACATTTTGCATAATCACTATGTTATGTCACCAGCCCAAGAATAATTTATTGTGGACTTATATCGCATGAACTGTGGGGCATTCCAAAATGATTCTGGAACTGTCAACAGTGATAAGACAAAACGACTGTTTATACACAGAGTTACTATGAAGCAGCCAATTAAAAAAATAATACATCTACCTGACTTCTCTAGCTTAATTGAGCTTGGTTTCATTCAGAAAGTTATTGTAGGATCAGTTTTCCTAAAAGGGAACACCCCCCTACCCACCCACCCAAGGTGTTCAGAACAGGTTTTTTCCAGTATATATTACTATGGTATGAGAAAAGCAAATCATCAATGTTCTATGAGTCAAAAGGAGAAACTTTTACAATTACTTCAAATAATGGTGATTACCTAGGTTTAATGCCATCACCCTTATTATCAGAAAAGCCGATATTAAAAAGACTTATTTTATTTATTTAGAGGGAGATAGAAAAAACAAGGAGGAACTAATTGTAATACTCTGTTCAGAAAAGAATCCAACCCCCACTTGAGTCTGTGGAAGAGAACTCGGGTTTATTATGCTGACAGGCCCAGACAGAGCTAATGCTCTAGACTTCTAGGCTTAGAGTAAAGGTAAGGCCTATCAAATAGTGGTGAAAGCAAAAAGCAGGAAAGCGTGGTTACTGAAGCAAATGTAGCAAAGGTAGGGGAGTGGCGTCTTATCTTCAATGTTAGGAAAACATAAGGAGGTGAAGGGGCCATGGATCCTTAGGTCTTCTTGATCTAAGTCTTGCGCAATGGGTAGGGGGTGGCTCATGGTTCAAGGACTGAGAACCAGTTACTGTTATCTCTCCCTGCACAACTGTGTCTTTGTGGGAGGGTGGGGCTGGGCTAGGCTTAGGATATAAAGGACATGAAGGTGCTAGTAGCATTTAGAAGCTTTCTTTTACTGATTTTTTAAAACTCCCCTACCAAGAGTTTCACATGAGCTTGAAAGGAGAGAGAGAGAGAGAGAGAGAGAGAGAGAGAGAGAGAGAGAAAGTCAGAACACCACACTGGTGTATGCAGTATCAGGGATCAAACTAACTAGGAATCTCAGATGTGAAAGTTCAATGCTTTATTTGTTGAGCCATTTCCACAGCCACAGAAAAACTTATCTTTTAGGGGCCAGGAAGTGGCACAACTGGTTAAGTGCACACACTGCATGAAGACCCAGGTTCAAGCCCCTGATCCCCACCTGCAGAGGGAATACTTCATGAGTGGTGAAGCAGGGCTGCAGGTATCTCTCTGTCTCTTTCCCTCTCTATTTCCTCCTCCCATCTCTATTTCAATCTGTCTTTATCTAATAAATAAATAAAAATTTTTTTTACAAAAGAAAAACCCATCTTTTAGCCAGACAAATAGCTAAAGGTAAAGTTTTCCTCGTATGAAGTCATCTCATTGCTAATCTTTGGCCCTGTTTCCCATTTGTCAGTCTACACTGTCCCACCAGCAGATACAGTCTCTTTTGGTGGATAATCATCAAGTGCTTCTTCTAAGACATAGCCTGAGTTTATGATTTCTCCAGCATACCCAGAAGGCTGCTTTATGCTGATAAGGAGAAATAACAGATTTTTAGTAAAAATGGGGAAGTCAAGAGTCAGGGAGAGGAACAGTCAGTTGGTAGTTAAAGGAGCAAAACCAAGAAGGATCAGAAGGAAATTGTCTTGTGCTTTCACTCAGGATACATTTTATGTGTATGGAAGGGCTACTTGAATTTAGTATACAATCTATTATATATATATATACTTTTTTTCTTTATAAAATATTGACAAGACCATAGGATAAGAGAAGTACATTTCCACACAATTCCCACTACCAGAACTTTGTATACCATCCCCTCCCTTGATATCTCTTCTATTCTTTATCCCTCTGGGAGTATGGACCCAAGATCATTCTGGGGTACAGAAAGTAGAAGGTCTGGCTTCTGTAATTGCTTCCCCGATGAACATGGGCATTGGCAGGTCAATCCATACTCCCAGCCTGCTTCTCTCTTTCCCTAATAGGGTGGGGTTCTGGGGAATCAGAGCTCCAGGACACATTGGTGGGGTTGTCTGTCCAGGGAAGAAGTCTGGTTGGCATCATGCTAGCATCTGGAACCTGGTGGCAGAGTAATGAAGCTGAAGGATTGACATTCCATGCCTAACATCTCTGGACATGGTCTGAAGTGAAACATGCTGAGGTGGTACTGATAACATTGCTTAGGTTGGAACAGCAGATGCAACATCAGTTGGTATGAGTTGAGAGTTGCATGCAGGAAATTGAGCCTCACCCTAGCGGTTCCAGTCCTGAAAGAAATATGGGCTTTATAGGGAAAGGGGACAGTTCTTGTTGTCTAAGGGTTTAAGAACACAGTAGATAGTTATTGCTACAGCCCAATTATTTGGCAAGTGGGTTTTTGTTAGGATTTGCTGTATTATACAAGACCTTACCATAATTTATGTTTCTTTATGCTATTTACATATAGCTGTATCTTATAAAGTAATGCCACCAGTTGCTTCTGTTCTCCCTGGTCTAAGTTTTTAGGAGATTTAATATTTTAAAGAACAAGTAATTGTTAGAAATGTATTAACAATTTGAGCCCACTATTAAAATTCAATCTGATTACCACTTTGAAGTTTTAGGTTCTCAGATTGAAGAAATATATACTCAGAACTATGGTCTATGAATCAAAAAGTTTGAGATATTTGATCCATTTTATACAATACAATCTATCCTGTCTTTGACTATAAAAATAATCATTAATGAGAAGCTTTGTGAGCACTATTTTTATTTTATGCATTCAAATTCCTTTGGGGTACAAGGGTTAGGAGTTTGGTTAAAACTGTGGTAGGCCAATGAGAGACAGTCTCTGTTCGGGCAACGTGTGGACTCAGCCTCAAGAATCTTCTGACTGTCTGACCATCCAGACTGGCCTGACAAACCAAATGCATGCTTTGTTTTTGAACTTGCTCTTTTTCATGTTCATATAAAAGGCTGACATCATACAAAGGCTTCTAAGATGTCATTGTGAACAGAGTTATTTCCAAGGCATGAGAAGGAGCTACTTTAGACTGGACATGGCTGCAGGGAGATGTGGGTGCTTCCTGTTCCTTCACATAGATGGGAGACTGAAGTCAGAAATCCCCCTAACAACTCTGCGCTTTGTGTGAAGCAATCCCCTAAACCTAGTCTCATAAAGACTGTAGAGGAGTTCTGATGGTGGGAATTATGTGGAGTTGTACCCCCCTTATCCTATGGTTCTTGTCAGTGTTTCCTTTTTTATAAATAAAATTTATTAAAGAAAAGACTGTAGGGGAGGCAATTAAATGAAACATTGTAAGATACAGCACAACTTGATTACTTACACTTGAAAATGACTGCTTGGGACAAGGTCCATGAAGTAAATGCACCAATCATGTGTCTAAAACACTTAACATATCAAGTGAGCTAGGCCAAAAAGAGAAGGATGAATATGGGAAGATCCCACTCATAGACAGAAGTTGAAAAATAAGAACAGAAGGGAAAACACAAGACTGAGTCAGGACTGGATTTGGTGTATTGCACTAAAGTAAAGCATTGGGGTGGGGGCTCGAAGTGTTTACATCCTGGAACATGATAAACCATAATTCCTCCCAATAAAGGGGAAAAAAAAAACACTTAACATGTGTTTGGCTGCCAGGTTGCGCATCACAGGAGAGAGAGAAGAGACCAGGAACTTGTGGTGGAGCAGGAATGCAGTGCTTTATTCAAGCAAACGCCCAGGGTTGGGTGTGGGCACAGCGGTTTAGGCCACGTGGAGCTAGCAAAATGGCCGCTCACTATGCCCACCAGCCCTTCTCCAGGTTTTCTCTGGGTCAGAACTCGGAAGAGAAAGAGGGCTAAACTGGAACAGCAGTGGGATTTATAGGGTAAAGATGGAAGTGGCAAGTCAGGAACGGGATTAACTAGGAAAGGGGGTGGAGAGAGGCAATAGGCATGCTGGGAAGATGGAAGTGTCCTTAGCAACTGTTGCGATGGTTTTAACTGAATTAGTAATAACCTGAGGGGATAACGTGGTGGGGATATTTCAGGCAAGACAATGATTATGTAAGCAGAGCAGGGGGGCTGGCTTTAAGGCCCAACATGTGGTGCATGGCATTCGTTCAGTAACTCACTGTATTAGAAAACTGTTTCTAGAAGACTGAAATTATGGCTATTTGTCTTGTTTTCTTTTCATGATGGGTGTGTAATCCTATGTATCTACCCTTCTAAAAGTAGGAGGTGTTGGGGTGAGGGTCTAGTTCAGTGATCGAGTGCATGCTGTGTTTGTATGAGTTCCTAAGTTTGATCTTTCACATCGAAGAAGTCTCTTCAGTGTAATTGCATTAAGAACAATAGTGGTGCTAGGGAAATATAGAAACAGGCTGGGGTATAGATCAACCTGCAACACCCATGTCCAGTGGAGAAGCAATTACAGAAGCCAGACCTTCCACCTTCTGCACCCCATAAAGAATTTTGGTCCATACTCTCAAAAAAAATAAAGAATAGGGAACCTTCCAATAGAGGGGATGTGGTGCAGGAGATTAAACCTGGGACTTTGGAGCATCAAGCACAAGAGTTTCTTTGCATAACCACTATGTTATCTACTCCTGCCCTAAAAATAATTTTAAAAAGGACTGTACAACATTCTGCACTTCCTAATGATCCTGGGTCCATGTTCCCAAAAGAATAAAGAATAGGAAAGCTTTCAAGGGAGGGGATGGGATACGGAGTTCTGGTGGTGGGAATTTTGTGGAATTGTACCCCTCTTATCCTATGGTCTTGTCAATATTTCCATTTTATAAATAAATTTTAAAAAATATAGTGGTGGTGGTGGCTAGATGCATATACATATCCAGATGTGAAAGTATATTATGTTTTTTAAATGATAACATTCAACTTAGAACTTTCTTTTTAAATTTTTTTTTAAATATTTATTTATTTTCCCTTTTGTTGCCCTTCTTTTTTATTGTTGTTGTAGTTATTGTTGTTCTTGATGTCATCATTGTTGGATAGGACAGAGATAAATGGAGAGAGGAGAGTAAGACAGAGACGAGGAGAGAAAGACACCTGCAGACTTTCTTCATCGCCTGTGAGCCTGTGAAGCGGCTCCCCTGTAGGTGGGGAGCGCTCGGGGTGGGGGTGGGGTCGAACTGGGATCCTTACTGTGGTCCTTGCGCTTTGCACCACTTGTGCTTAACCCGCTGCGCTACCGCCCGACTCCTTTGAAAGTATATTCTTAAGATACTATAAAACCGCTGTTAAATGAAGTTCTTAATTGGGGGAAATAAAACTTAAGAGAAGGTAGTGCCTTTGTCTCTTTGCAGTGCTTTCTGTAAACCCAGTTTCTTCCTCTTAAGTTAGAAGGTCCGTATACTGAAGATTTCCTGTGCTCCAGTAGATGTCAGTGTGGTCTTACTAGAGGAGCTGGGAGAGCAAAGATAGACAGCATACTTCAAGGAGACCTGCACGTTAGCTGTCGGGCTCAGGCAAAAATTAGTAGTCATAGGCCCCTTGGAATATACCTAAAATAGATTTCCTAGCTTCTTCCAATGTGAAGACCCCAAATTTCATCTGCTATATTCTTTTTTTTTTTTTTTTTCCTCTTGAACTACTCCATTTGTGAAAAGATGATGAGCCAAGTTTGGAATATACAAGAGATAAAACACATAAGATCTTCATAAATTACAAAACATACATATTGTTAAATGCTTTACAAACCACAAAATATATTCACATTAAAATTAGTATGACATGTGATTTTTTACTGAAAGAAACATTTCTTGACATTTTTGTGGTGGAGCATAGTAGCAACCAATTAGTAAGAAGACTGTCAACATCAGAATAGAAGTGGAAGAATGACCCCAGGGAAAGAAAATAAATTTAGGGCAATGGATGATGCTAACTTTTGCTTGCAAATAGTAGAAATCTGTGCTTCTTTGATTCACCAGAACTGGATCAGATACTCGTGGAGTAGGTAGTAGAATAATCTCTACCAGAACTGCAGATTAAGATTAGAGGAGCAAGAGATGTTCTAGGACAACTGGGGTGTTCTTTTTTTATTTTTTATGTTTTTGTGAACTTTTAAAAATTATTTATTTATTTATTTATTATTGGATAAAGACAGAGAAGAATTGAGAGAGAAGGGGGAGATAGAGAGGAAGAGAGACAGAGCTACAGACCTGCTTCACCACCTGTGAAGTGACTCCCCTGAAGGTGGGGAGCCAGGGGCTTGAACTGGGATCCTAACCGGTCCTTGTGCTTTGCGCCACACATGCTTAAGCCATTGTGCTACCACCTGACTCCTCTTTCTTTACTTTTTATTTTTTAAACAGAGCCTTGCTCACTGTTGTTCATGGTAATGCAGGGGATTTAACCTGGGACCTAGGAGCCTATGACCTGATAGTAAATTTGCTTACAATTGGGGGCACTCTAGGCAAAAAAGAAGGAACAGTGTTCCACCAAGGGTTTCAGCAAGGAACCCTCCCAACTCACTACATTCTTCATGTCCACAGTAGAGGGTTGAATGGCAGCATTTTTTTTTTTTTTTGGTGGTAACTAGCCTTCCTTACCATTACTTTGAGGCAGTGTGGACCTGGATTTAGGATTGACTAAATCACCTATCATACATTTATGCTGTTTTATTTTGTGAGAAACTGGTAATGAAAAAGATAGAGTGTAATGATTATTGTTCAGAAACTGAATAAATTTCTCAAGAAGGCTGTGAAATTAATAGTTGCTAATAAAAATAGAACCATTTTCATAGTGAGAATTGTGCGAAGCTGTACCCCTCTTATCCTATGGTTTTGTCAATGTTTTCTTTTTATAAATAAAAATTAAAATAAAATAAGAAATAAATAAATGATTAAATAAATAATTCCTAGACAAAAATTATTTCTATAATGTAAATTTCTTTCTTCAATGCAATTATTAAATATATTCCAATTTGTGAATTATATGATTCCATACAGAAATGTTCATTCACAGTATAATATTGATAACTGTCTGTGGACTCATTTTGCTACTTATATTTGGCAAGTTTTACTAATTTATTGACTCAGAATAAATACCATGTGTGTATCTTCTATATTCTTCCCTTTAGGTTCTGATTATTAAATAATTTTTTCTGCTTTGTATCTTGATGCTTTTCAGCCAACAAGTTGCAGATGCTACTGTGACACCAACCTGACTTCCCTGGGCAGACAACCATATCACTGTGTCCTGGAACCTCACCTCCCCAGAGCCCTACCTCAGGAGGGAAAGATAGAAACAGGCAGGGGTATGGATTGACCTGCCAAAGCCCATGTCTAGGGGAGAACCAATTACAGAAGCTAGACCTCCCACCTTCTGCACCCCACAAACATCTTTGGCTCATATTCCCAGAGGAAGTAAAGAATAGGGAAACTATTCTCCAAAGGGACAACATATTCTACCTACTACCCAAGGAAGATGGGTCCTGAAATTGGTGCAGTCTGGAATGTTCCTAACCATGACCACAGAATGTGAGCCCAGATCTATGGGGATTCAGAGGTTACATAGGCTCCTGTGCTGAATATGGGCCCCGGATCAAACTGGTAGGGTTTATAATTAACAATATTTATATACTTTCCCCCATAATTCGGAGCTGCTCTCTTCCCTGATCCAGCTTTCTAGCCCTTTTTCCAGCTGTGAAATCATCTCCCCAGACAATAACCTGGGTCCACCTGCATATCAGATGTCAGGCTCAGGCAAAAACTAATAAAGTCCTGGGCCCTTTGGAATACACCTAAAATAGACCTACTAGCTATTTCCAAAACGGAAACCCCAAATCTTCATTTGCAATATTCTGGCCTTTAGGTTCATAATTAATCAACAATTTGTATGGTTTTATACGTTAACTCTTTTCAGCCACCAGGTTCCAGATGATACCATGATACCAAGCGGACTTCCTTGGGAAGAGGACCCCACCATGTGTCCTAGAGCCCTAACTCCCCAGATCCCTGCCCCATTAGGGAAAAAGAGAGACAGGCTAGAAGTATGCATCAGTCTGCCAATGCCCATGTTCAGCAGAGAAGCGGTTGCAAAAGCCAGACCTTTCACTTCTGCACCCCACAATGATCCTGGGTCCATACTTCCAGAAGGATAAAGAATAGGGAAGCTATCAAGGGAGGGGATTGGCTATGGAGCGCTGGGGGTGGACAATATGTGGAAATGTACGCCTCTTATCGTATGGTCTTGTCAATGTTTCCATTTTATAAATAATAATAATAATAATAATAATAATAATAATAATAAAACACTAAAAAAATAGGGAAACTTCCAATGGAAGGGGTGGTGGTAGGAATTGTATAGAATTGTACTCCTTTTATCCCACAATCTTGTCAATCATTATTAAATAACTAATAAAAAAAGATTAAAGAAAAGAAAAAGAGGGTGGGGTGTCTTTTTATAGGTCATCTAAGAAAGAAAGTAGGAAAGAGAAAGCACGAGGGTAAACTGGACAGGCAGAGGAGAAAGAAACTGTTAGTCATGAGAGGAACTGGATTCAAATTCCAGACTCACTACTTGACTGATATGTGACTTTGTTTGTCTTTTTTGTTTTGCTTTTCGGTCATCACTAGGGTATTACTGTTCCAGAATGAATTTTTCCAAGAGAGGAGACAGAGAAGGAGAGAGAGACCAAGAATATAGGACTTATTGATTGATTTATTGGCTTACTTGATAGATACAGGCAGAGAAAGAGAGATAGAGATAAAGATAGATATAGAGATAGAGATAGAGAGAGAGAGAGAGAGAGAGAGACCATAGCACCAAAGCTTCCTTCAATGCAATGGGGGCCAAACTTGAACTTGAGCCATGCACATGGCAAAGGATACTATCCAAGTGAGTTATATCACTGGCCCAAATACCTTACTTTAAGGTGCTGATTTAGCTTATCTGGAGAGTTAGATTCTTTGTTCATAAAGCGGATATTTTAATAGAACATACTTTGTGGAATTATTGTGAAGATAAATGAGATTGTTTAAATAAAGTATGTTGTTTATATAAAATATATTGTTTATATAAACAATGTAAACAGAGTAGCTGGCATATATCTAGAATTGAAAAAGTGTTAATAATATTACTACTACTATTTTCTAAGACTATTTCCCATCCAGAAATGACAGAGTAAATCAGTAATTTACTTTTTATTTTTAAAAATTTTTTATTTATAAAAAGGAAACATTGAAAACCACAGGATAAGAGGGGTACAGCTTTGCACAGTTCCCACCACCAGACCTCTGTATACCAACCCCTCCCCTGATAGCTTTCCTACTCTTTAACCCTCTGGGAGTATGGACCCAAGATCATTGTGGGATGCAGAAGGTTGAAGGTCTGGCTTCTGTAATTGCTTCCCTACTGAACATGGGCATTGACAGGTAGATCCATACTCCCAGCCTGTCTCTCTCTTTCCCTAATGGTAAAGGGCTCT
Source organism: Erinaceus europaeus (assembly GCF_950295315.1). NCBI lineage: Eukaryota > Metazoa > Chordata > Mammalia > Eulipotyphla > Erinaceidae > Erinaceus > Erinaceus europaeus. Next base: position 123,287,326 of record NC_080162.1, read on the forward strand.
GGGGAAGTGGGTTGTCTTTCCAGGGAAGTCTGCTTGCATCCTGCTAGCATCTGGAACCTGATGGCATATACAAAGCCAAACAAACTGTTGGACATAACAGTGATGGACCTAAAGGCTGGAATAGTGCAGGTGAAGCATTGGGAGAGGTCCTCCATTTTTGTAAATAGCTAATAGGCATATTTTAGTTGTATTTCAAAGGGCCTGTAGCTATACTAGTTTTTTGTTGTTGTTTATTTTTTTGCCTGAGCCTGAACTCTGATATACAGGTGGATCCAAGTTATTGTCTGGGGAGATGATGTCATGGCTGGGAAAAGGACCAGAAAGCTGGATCAGGGAAGAGAGTAGCTCCCTAATATGGGAAAGGGGTATAAATATTATTGTAAACTCCATCAATCTGATGTGATCTGGGGCCCATAATTAGCTTAGGAGCCTTTGTGACCTCTGCATCCCTGTAGACCTGAGCTCACATTCTGTGGTCATGAGTAGGAACATTCCATGCTGCCGCAGTATCGACCCATCTTCCTCAGGTGTTGCATAAAGTATGTTGTCCAGCCTCCCTTCAGAGGATGGAACATTGTCTACCATTGTTGATCCAGGTTGAGGGCAAGGTCCTATGGGGGCCCACAAAGGGGTCTATTTTGTTATTCCGGATAGAGAAGACCAATAACAATGGTGAGAGGGATTTATTTGAGGTCTAGGCGCATCAAGTTGTAATTTATAAGGTCTTTTACAGATTAAAGGAAAAAAACTTGTCTGATTTTATACTTTAATTTATTGTTGAGTATGGGTAGGCCAATTCTCTTTTATGTTTTAATTTTATTAGTGGCTTAATATTGATTTACAAAATTATAAGTTATCAGGGGTATAATTCTGCACTGTTCCAACCACCAGAGTTCTGTGTCCCCATTCCCTCCACTGGAAGCTATAGCAGTTCTTCCAAGGTTGCAGATACGGGTTCACTATTATTTCTACAACTATTTGTCTGTATTTATATATACTTGGATGGGCTCTAATCTTAAAAGTTAATCACACTAGTTTTTCTCATGTTCTGGGAGTGTCCCTGCTTAGTAACAACTAACCTTGATGTTTCCAAGTGCCATGGTTCACAGATTTTTTCCCAGGTTTAAGTGTAAACACAAATATTGTATTTTTTCACCATGTATAGTGGCAGGTATTTAAAAATTTGGTCTCAGACCACCCCATCATCCAGGGCCCTAGTCAGGGAATTCTGGGATTTCCATTGAGATATGATGGGGTTAGAGCTCTAACAGATCCCTTTCTCCACCATCACTGGTCATATCCATCAGGAACAACATTATAAAACCTCCAGTGGACCTCTACAGGACCTTGCCCTCAATATAGAACAACAGTGATAGAAACTGCCACACTCTCTGAAGGGAGGCTGGGTCTATATACTCTGCCACTCGAAGAAGACTGGTCCTGAAATAAGTGCAGTCTAGAATGTTCCTAACTATGACCATGGAATGTGAGCTCAGACCTACAGGGATTCAGAGGTTACACAGGCTCCTGTGCTGAATATAAATGGACATGGGCACTAGGTCAGATCATTGGGATTTATAGTTAATGGTATTTGTATACTTTTCCCATATTTGGGAGCTACTCTCTGCCCTGAATCAGCTTTCTGGTCCTATTCTCAACTCTGACACAATCCACCCAGGCAGTACTTTTAGCCCACCTGCATGTTAGCAGCCCAGGCCAGGTAAAAATTAGTAAAGTCATGGGAACATAGGAACATACCTAAAATAGACTTACTAGGTTCTTCTAACATGAAGACCCCAAATATCATCTGCTAAACTCTTACTTTTAGTTCCCTGGTTATTAAAAATTTGATCTGCTTTATATCTTAATGTTTTTCAGCCACCAAGTTGCAGAGGCTACCATGACGCCAACCTGACTCCCTGGGCAGACAACCTCACCAATGTGTCCTAGAACCTCACTTCCCCAGAGCCCTACCCCACTAGGGAAAGATAGAAACAGGTTGGGGGTGTGGATCAATCTGTTAACTCTATGTCCAGAGGAGAAGCAATTACAGAAGCCAGACCTCCCACCTTCTGCACTCCATGAAGATCTTTGGTCCATACTCCCAGAGGGATAAAGAATGGGGAAGCCTCCAATAGAAGGAACAGGTTACAGACTCTAGTGCTGGAAACTGTTTGGAATTGTACCCCTGTTATCCCACAGTCTTGTCAATCATATTAAATTACTAAAAAAAAAAAAATCTAAAAAAATTGGCCTTGCCATTTTGTCTGCGTATTATCAAAGTTGAACTAAAAATAAAAGCATGAGATAACTTGATCACCCTTTTATCCATTTCAAGTCCATCCACTCAATGAGATCCCGGTAAGGATTTTTTAATGGGGCTGGCAAGAAAAAGCACCTGACTTGTTACGTGCATGAGCTGGAGCAAGTCCAGCCTCCACAGCACTGGCACTGGACAAAAATATAGTGTTGTGGTGTCTTCTCTTCTCTCTTCCAGAAAAAGCCAGAGCGATGAAGCTCCAGGGATGACAAACATATTTTATTTATTCATTTTTTAAAATTAACCAGCCTTTGTGAACCCAAACATTGTGAACTTCAAGAATAAACAAGTGTGTGTGCATGCATGCACATGCACTATTTATTTATTTAACCAGAGAGAGATCCATTGTACTGGCTGGGGATATACAATGTACTGGGTCCCACTTGCAAGCCAAGAAGCTCTGACATTGAGACACTTGCCTGGTCACAAGATTAATTTTTAACCTTGTGGGAGCAAAGGGCATTCAGAATGAGATATGATGTCCCAGCAGGGGGAAAAGAAAGTGGCTTAGGCATAATAACATTCAAAAGAAAAGAGAATTGTTAATCTGGGTCTGTACAGGAGAACTAATTTTGTCATGCATCTTCTAAACCTCTAAACTGCTCACAAAGGGCACACAGAGTGATGTTTTAATCAATTTATGCCCAGAAAAGGAGCCTCTTTGTAGAATCAGAATAGTGTTCTTAAAAAGTGTTTGACATGGAATGTCAAACACAGTCATTGATTGATTACAATTATTACTTTCTTAACAGGCTATAAATCTGTTTGGGGCTTAATGATAGGATATAAATCATGGTATGCAATTTGTGGAATTATTTCATATGAAGTTGAGTTTTAAAGATTATGTTTAATAAGATATTTATATAAAATTTTTAAAGAGCTAAACAATTGAAAACGATCTAGAGAACACTTATTTTTTACTTTTCCCAAGTTGCAGTCACAGATACAGAGCTGTATTTTCTTTCTTTCTTCTTCTTTTTTTTTGCAATGGAACTTTATTTTTATTAGTGATATAACAATGATTGAAAAAATTGTGAGGTAAGAGGTGTACAATTCCATTCAATTCCCACCACCAGAGTTCCACATCCCATTCCCTCCATTGGAAGCTTCCTTACTCTTTATCCTGCTGGGAGTATGGACCAAAATTCTTTATGGGGTACAAAAGTTGGGAGGTCTGGCTTCTGTAATTGCTTTTCTACTGAACATGGGTGTTGACAGGTCGATCCATACCCTCAGCCTGTTTCTGTCTTTCCCTAGTGGGGCAGGGCTCTGGGGAGGTGGGGTTCCAAGACACATTGGTGAGGTTGTCTGCCCAGGAAAGTCAGGTTGGTGTCACAGTAGCATTTGCAACTTGGTGGCTGAAAAGCATTAAGATACAAAGCAGAACAAATTGTTTAATAATCAGAAACTTAGCAGATGAGATTTGGGGTCTTTATGTTGGAAGAAGCTGGTAAGTCTATTTTAGGTATGTTCCAAGGGGTCCATGACTTTACTAATTTTTGACCAAGCCAAACAGATCACATGCAGGTGGGCTGAAAGTATTGTCTGGGAAAATGGTGTCAGAGTTGAAAATAGGACCAGAAAGTTGATTCAGGGCAGAGAGTATCTCCCAAATATAGGGAAAGTATATAACTGTAAACCTCATTGATCTGACCTAGGGCCCATGTCTATTCATACTTAGCATAGGAACCTGTGTAACCTCACCATTCCTGTCAGTCTGAGCTCACATGTCATGGTCACAGCTAGAAACATTCTAGGCTGCACTCATTTCAGGTCAAGAGCTATATTTTCTACCCACTGATGAATCTCTTTTCTCCTCAATATCTTAAGAGTACAGTGAAATGATAGCGCAGGTGATTTATTAAATCACTATTAAAATAGAAAAAGTTTCTTCTTCTTAATTAATTAATTAATTAATTAATTTTTAACCAGAGCACTGCTCAGCTCTGGCTTATGGTGGTGTGTGTGTGTGTGGGGGGATTGAACCTGGGACTTGATGGAGCCTCAGGCATGAGAGTCTGTTTGTATAACCACTATGCTATCTACTCCCACCCAAAATAAAAAGTTTCAATATATGGTGGACTTCAAGTAGTGTCTAAGGGGGCTATGGATTGTTCAACTGGTAGAGTGCATTCTTTACCATACATAGGGATGCAGGTTTGAGGCCACCACTTATGAGAAACTGCACTGGGGAAGCTTAATGAGTGGTGGAGTAGGAGTGTGCTATATAACTTACATTCTCTCTCTCTCTCTCTCTTTCCCATTCTGTTTCTTAACTTCTATATAAAATTAAAAATCTACCAGGAGCAGAGGAATCATGCAAGCTGGAGTCCCAGCATTAGCTCTGGTGAAAAAAAGAAAAAACTCTGATATAGTAATCTAAAAATCATACCCCAATACATTTTCTGTGCTTTAAATTTTATCACACTGGCAACAAATCAAGCTACTTAGTATCATGAACCAAATGAACATTTATTAGATAAAATATATGAAGTTTTAGAATATCAAATATTGGAGAAGATACTGATTAACATATTTCACTTTTACATTTTACATGGAGTATACATTGGTCCAGTCACTGTAGAACCCAGTTAGATGTCACTTTGCAAAATTAGCATTAACATTTTCCAAGACTCAACAACTCTAAGTGACTACCTAAGAGAAACCCCTTCACATGTTCCCAGGACATGGCAAGAAAATGTTCATGGTCATTCCATTTATGCCAGCAATAGTAAAAACACATAGCCATTGACAAGAAAAAATAAGTGATTGAGAAAATTGTGAAGTTACAAAAATTAAACCGATTATAACTATGCACAAAAATTTAGAAGAATCATAATATAATCCTGAATAAAAATCATGCTTGTGCCAGACTATTTAAAACTTGATGCTCTTTTAATACAGTCCATTAAAAAGAATCCCAGAAAACCATTAAGAAAAAAAAGAACAAGAAAATGGTAAACTCAACATTCCCCATTGTCATTATGCCAGGTAACAGAAACTTGGATCAGGATTGGGAAGGAACAGTTAAAGAAAGGTTGTCAGTGTTCTGTTGTTAAATTGGATGGTAGTTTGTGGCACTGCCATTACTGTCAGTACCATGACTTCGTAACTACCTGTCCCATAGAGAGAATATTTCTAGGAAACAGATCTAAAAGTGACTTTACAGAATGGGCTGGATACAGGGGCATGTCAATTCAGTTTTGTATCCCTAAATTTTGTATTTCCGAATCTAAATGCAATGTCCAGCAAAACACAAGTGTTTAGTAAGGTTCTTAAGTGAGTGACTGTTAGGTTCTTTTGGTTAATACTGAGTATAGTTCAAATAACCACTCATCCCCATAATTTACCTAACTCCCCACAAATATTAAAGAAAAGAAAAAGAACTAATATTCTTCTAGAATAGAAAACAACCATATAGGATTTTGTCATATGGACTTCTCAATGACACGTAGCAATACTGAAGTGTGTAAGGACAAAATGATAACAAATTAAATACAATGCAGAAAAAAGATTTTAATTAACTTTTTTTTTCTTCAAGCAAAAGAGAATCAGAACACATCCATCAATTGGCACTTTACGCTACATTACAAAATTAGGTATGAGCTTGATGTGTTTTTCCTGACAAGTTAGTCAGATATCAGCTATAAAATGCAACCCTTTCAAAGGATTAAAAAGTATCTGCATTCTGAACAGATAGGAAACCCTGAAGTTATTGTTTAAAATTTTTAACATTTACTTTATCATATACTATTTCACATTATAATTTTAAATACTATGCTGTCAATTCTAGTAAAGGGAGGATATGAATTTCAACCAAATTTTCAAACTAAACATATATATTAAATTCATATATTAACGCATTTGACAATCCCATAGGCTAACTTTGATATGACCTTCATTTTGGTATGCTGAAATTTTGTCCTTTGGGTATTGAACTAGAAATATACCTGAAAATTCTTATACGTATTCTTATTATACCTGAAATTCTTCCTAAAGTGAGTGATACCATAGTGACATCAGTCAGCTAAATGATAAAAATGATATGTTCACATTAATTCTGATAATTTGTAATAAAAATAAAGCAGGATTAATGCTCAGCCAGAGATAATAGTGACATCAGTTTAAAATAGGACTTTAAAGCAGATTTTCACAATACATTTGAAAGGAATGAATAGCTAGAACTATGATATTCTACTGTGAGCACAATACAGTGTTTTTTAAACATCCAAATGTATTCTCTTTTTATAAGATGGTGTGAATTTAATCCATTCAGTCTATTCAAATATGGATGACATCATGCTACCTACTAATTCTCAGAAAATCCTCTTATTAGCTTATACAAATACTCTACAGAGAATACTAGTAAAGCATCAGACAGAGATCAGTCCAAAAGAGAACTGCATTTCTTCCTCTCGAGTACACTTGACAAGTGTGGCTTTCACATTAGTACTGAAAGTGTGTATCATATTGACAAGGAAACAAAAAGAAATTCCATTTTCATCACACATGCCAATGATAAATGCATAATGCAAAACACCTGAGAAAAATTGAAGGGGTGTTCTATAGGGAAAAAGAACGTCATTATAAAGATAGACTCTCACTGAGTGAACCTCACACAGACCACACACACCCACACATGTACACACACATTCATATGAAAAAACTCTCAGAAATACTGCTTATTCTTAATTTAGAGTAAGCCTTGGTACTACATTTAAGAAGGAATTGTACATGCTTAAAGCAGTTCATTTGTCACAGATATTACCTCAAACAATTATTTTTCTAAATGACAAAAGTTAACAACTCAAGATCTGAATCAAATTAAGGTTTACCCCTAACCTTCATAAGTGCATAGCACAACCTAGGATTTAATGAAAGGCCCCGCCACCACTCCAAATACACCAAATCTATTCCTAGTACATTGTTTCCACTGCACAAGGTCACACTGTGAAGGATATTAATGGAAGGGGACAGAAGATTCTGGTTTGGCTTGTGTTTTGACCCAAATAAACCTTATGAGGTCAGGCTCACCACTTGGCCATTCCACACTTCAGTTGCCCCATCAGCAAAGTGAGACTAAAGTGTACTCTCCACAGCTCCACGCAGCACTCTCATTTTAAGATGTTTTAACTTTAACTTTGACATTTTCATTAGGTGCCAAGCTTTATTTACAAATTGATATTGCACTTCTAGCCTGTAGTTGTTCAGTAATTTGAATTTGGATAGCTGAAGTCTTTTAATAGTTAACTTCTTCAACCTTGACCAGAAAAAAAAAAAGTGAGTACCTATTCTTGGTGGATTTAAATTGGCCACAAATTCTTTGCTGTTCCTCCCAACAGATGGCAAAGACTGTTTGCCTATCTCCTGATTTGGGGCTTAGTTTTATGACCTTCTTTGACCAATAAGATGCTATGGAAGTGACACTGTGTACCTTCCAAGCAAGTCCACAAGAGGTCTTGTAGTTTCTGTTCTCACCCTCTTTTGATCTCATAAGGCCTAGTGAGAAAGACTGGTCTAGTGATGAGGAAAAATCACATGGAATAAAACTGAGAAACTTCTATCAGTCACTGTCAATTTATTCTTTTTTAAAAAAATATTTATCTATATCTGATAGAGACAGCCAGATATTGAAAGGGAAGGGAGAGATAAAGGGGAAGAGAGACAGACCTACAACACTGCTTTGCCACTCTTGCAGCTTTCCCCCTGCAGGTGGGGACTGGAGGCTTGAACCCTGGTCCTTTCACATTGGAACATGTGGGCTCAACCAGGTGCTCCACGACTCGGACCCCAATTTATTCTAGCCAGCCAAATTTACCCATCCCCGCCATCAACCTGCTTCTTCCACTCAAATATTTGTTTGAACCAGTGAGCGCAACATGGAGCATTAGTTGACTAGCACAGAAGAACTCTGCACAAACTGCCAGCTCACAGGGTCATAAGCAAATAAACAGCACTAGGAGTTTTGCTTTGTGGTAGTCCATTTATTAGGAATAGATAGCAGATAACCTGTGGCAGGAACTACATTAGGGAATGGAAATAGTCTGAGTAAATATGGTTCCTGTCGTACAGATGTCTAAATTGTAATGAGGGATATGGTATTATAATAGGATAGATTTAGAGTAGACACCCTCATTGCTATCATCCTAGGGGGCTTGGAGTACAAGGGTTCATGGAAGTTTAGAGAAGAGGCAGTGATCCCTAAACTCATAAAGAATTCGCAGAGGAGTGAAGTTAATAAGTTTTTTTTTCCAGGCAAAGACAAAAAGGAAAACTATTTTAGAGAGGAGAAACTGCATGTACAAAGACTACAGTGAGCAAGATGGGGCCTCTAGGGGAGTGGGAACAGTTGCTTTAATTATAGTGCAAGGGTAAAAAGAGTAGGTTAAAGGCCTACCTAAGGTGATAAGTCTCTTTATTCTAGTAGAATCTTATGCAATTTGACATCTATATTGAAATCAAAGAAGGAAACAGTTTCTCCCTCCCCCACAAACTCCACTCCCTCCTTCCTTCTTTCTTCTCTTGTCTCCCTCCCTTCCTCCTTTCCTTCTTACTTATCAGTATTGTTTGACTTTGACTAATGACACCAAGACACTCTGAATCAGGCAGAAGGCTGTGTGGGACAGATAGAAACATACTTCTCTGGTACTTATATTGGCAAAAAGAGAAATGATGTTATGTCAGGTTCCCAGATATGGTGTGTTGGGATGGAAGGAAAGTATACAAGCAACCAGCAAGCTAATACCAGTTCCAGTAGAATGGCCATTATCTTTTGTCAGTTAGTGAATACCTAGGGACAGAAAGAATTTAAGACTTACCCTTTACAGATGTTTACAAATGTGTTCTAAAACTAACAAGTTGTGTGACCTTGGACATAAGACTTACCTAGCATCTTCAGTTTCAAATGGAGATCATGAGCAAAACTGACTGTAAAGGCAAATTAGGATAAGTATCATACACTTTTAATATAGCACTTAGTGAAGACTAAACCATAAAAGTAAGATCTCTAGGTGGAAAAAGACTAGGATAAAATGTGGATGAGGAGTATAGGCTTTAGTATCAAATAAGCTCATGTCTGAATCCAGGTTCTATCACAGTAGTTCTTGCAGTGGTATGAATCTAGCAGCCATTTTTAATATGGCTCAGATTTTGTTTCCATAGCTAAATATTAGGGTGATAATAACTACTTTACAGAGTTGTGTTGAGGATGAATATTTTAATATTCATTTTGTTAATTATGAAAAAGAAAAAGGAAAGAAAGCAAGCCCCAGCGTATTACTCTGGCACATGTCATGTTAGGGATTGAACTCAGGTCTTCATGCTTAAAAGTCCAATGTAATATCCACTGTGCCATGTCCCCAGTCACAAAGATTAAAAATTGCATATGTTAAATGCCACAGCACAGAGTTTGGCATACAGTATAAATGCACACACACACACACACACACACACACACACACACACACATACCCATACACACATATACTATAGTATTTCTCAAATATAGGTTAATGGTATTGTAATACATTCTCTATGACATCAATATTCTATTCGGTGACTACAACTACAGATTAGAAAAGATGAATCACCAGAAACATCTATATGTAACAACTTCAGTACATTATGTCTATTTCACCAGTACCAATACATTAAGCATAACCTGATCAAAAAAGGGCTGAGGTACAACATTCATATTTTTGGCAATATATGGTAAGAAAGTAACATGGTTTTTCAGAATGCATGACATTAATTTATGAAGAATTTAGCATTCTCTGACTCCCTAATTTGGCACTTTGAGATATTTCTTACATACGCCAAGTCCTAAATTGCATTTTTCTAGACAGAGAAAAGAAAGATATATATACAAATGAGCAAAAAGTTACAGCACAAAAAAGTTTTTTTTTGGGGGGAATCCCACCAAATAAGCAGCACATCATGTACTTAGAATGTGTTAACTAGAAAGCTAGTAAAAATTCAGGCCAATAAGGCAATTTAGAGTTTCAAGTTTTATCACAGATGGGTCAAGACCTAGACTATTTAACTTACAAATGTACAATGTCAAAGTAAAATCATCCTAGAAGGCTTGATTTTGAATTACATGTGTATATACAAACTTTCTTGTTTTGATATTCAACATACTCAGAATTCTAGAAAGTTGCTGTAGCTAGCTGATTGATAGAACAAAATAATTTAGGTTCAGAAAAAAAAGAACAGCAAATATTTTTAAGCAGAGGCTCCCTGTCTGCTCTCCTCCTCACAAAGAGCTTGATTTTTTGTTTTTGTTTTTAACTGATGTCAAGACTAAAAACATCTGTTGAATGTTGATACTAAAGCAGGAATTTTATGGGGTTGAAGCACTCGGATGCTTAAAGACCTCCCTCACAATGCTGACTTAACAGATAATATCCCCTGGATGTTGCTTTAATTTGAAGTTTTATGAAATCAATATCCTCTAATAAACAGTGCCATGTTAATTTTGGTGAGAGTTCAACTTAATTTTTTTTCTGTGCTAATGTAAATAGTGTTTCTCTCTCTTTTTTAAGATTACTACCCAGTTCTTCCACACTCGATGTGTATGAAACTCAAAGATGTGGTCGTAAAGAGAAAAGAATCTTATGTCCACTCTCCATGTGTTTATATAGATGTCTAGTCATTACATTATTTTGTGCTGTTCTGGACACTTGCAGAGCCAGGAAGACCACCTGCTCAGCATTCCAGCTCCTCCATGACTTCCATGACGATGGTCCGAGGGCCAGTTAGAATCAGATTGCTCACGGTTCGGTAGTCTACATGTAGCACATTGAGTCCATTCACAGAAACAACAAACTGACAGACCTACAGGAAAGACAAAGAAAAAAGCATTTATTATAGTTCCTGGATTTCACAGATTTCTAAGAAAGATATCAGGAGGTAAAGTACATAAGGCTTCTGCTATATTGGTCTGACCTTAGGGTTTACTGAAGATATTTTCATAATCATAGTGTTTATAACTGTTTTTACTTATAGAGATTCAATGCATGAAAACACACTGTTGTTGTTCCCAAGATGGTCCTCTTTTTACACAAATTATTTCAGCATAATTATTAGAGAGGAGAGAGACACAGAGACACCTGCAACACTGCTTTACCACTCGTGAAGCTTTCGTCCTGTAGGTAGGGACCATGGGCTCAAACCCATGTCCTTGCACATTGTAACATGTGTGCTCAACCAGGTGGGGATTTTCTTTTCTATTGATATTTCTCATTTCTTTGTATCTCCCTTTCTTCTTTCCTTCCTCTTTCTCTTTCTTCCCTTATTTTAAATTTTATTTATTTTATTTGATAGAATAGAGAGAAATTGAGAGGGAGGAAGAGAAAGAAAGATACCTGCAGCACTGCTTTCACCACCTGAAGCTTCACTGCAGGTGGGGCCCCGGGGGTTGAACTTGGGTCCTTGTGCATAACAACCAAGTGTATCACCACTTAGTCTCTCTCTCTCTCTTTTTCTATCTCTCTCCCTCCCCTGCCCTTTAATCCTCTCCCCTCCTCTCCCTTTTCTTCTTCCCTCCCTCCCTCCCTCCCTTCCTTCCTTCCTTCCTTTTTTTTTCTTCCTCTTTCAAGAGAGACCATTTATGCTGTATTATTTGCTTTGCCTTTTTGCTTGTTTCTTTGCCTCTATGTGGTGCTGGGGATTAGGCCTCTCGCTAGTACAGCTGACTCACCCACCTGACCAAATTGGTTTTAATACAGAGAAGATACGTTGCAGTGTCAAGCTGGATCCAGTGTAATCATGAGTGTTTGTATTAGCGGAAGACCAGAAAGTCAAAGGCAAAAGTGGATGTGACAATAGAAGCAAGAATATTGTGAGAAGAGGATAGAAATCAAGGAATATCCTCCCCTGAGAATCTCTAGAAGGATCACACACCCAGAATTCAGGTCCTGGAACAGGATGGCTGAGGACCCAGTAGTGTTGTGTGGAGAAATGAGAAATGTTATGCATGTACAAACCATTGTATTTAATGTCAACTGTAAAACATTAATCCCCCAATAAAGAAAAATATATATATAAAAAGAAGGAACACACACCCGCTAACACCCTTACTGAGCACACACTAATGACTCCAGAATTCTATAGAAGACAATGCATTTGCATTTTTAGACCACTCAGCCTTTAAAACAACAAACTCAACATACAGCCATTGTTCAATGAGATGAATGAATAATTAAGCAAGCACGATTAGGATTTAATCCAAAGAATGTATTACTTCATATAAGTCATTTGTTCTTAAACTAGGAAAAATAAAAGAAAATATAAAGAAGAAAAGAAAAGGAGACAAGGAAAAGGAAGAAGGCAGAGACATTAAAGAGAAGGAAATCAGATAAACTGATTGAGATTGATTATGTCTCCTATATTAGCTGTTCTTTATTGTGATACTTTTTTTTTCTTTCTACTTTTTCCTTTTTTATTGGAGGTGTTATAAATAGCATCACTGACACATGGGTAAAATTTCTCAATTTTCTGCTAAACACTCACCCTCAGCCTTCCATTACCATGCACTAGGACCTGAAAGGAACCCCCCCCCCCCAGAATCCTTTGCTTTGTTGCATTACACCACTCCAACTTCTATTTTGTGTTTTCCCTTCTGTTCTTATTTTTCAAGTTCTATCCATGAGTGAGATCGTCTCATCTTCATCCTTTTTTTTAACTTATCTCACTTAACAGTTGTTCTTAATCAATTTATATATAGTGTCCAAGCAGTAATACACAATTATTTGTTAAATAATTTAGCATCTCTGACTCAAAGAATGTGAAAATACTAAAACACTTGAAAATAATAATTTGCTTTCATTATTTTCCATTTGGGTATATAAATTTAATAATGCATTATTGTATATATGAATGTTATAAACCATAACTACTTTAAATATGAACTATATTATAAAATATATAAAGTAAATGCTGTATTACTGTTTAAAAACACCTGTGTCTATTTAGCTAAACCAAACTGGAAAGCTTTAAAAAGGATGCTATTTATCTGTGGGAAGAATGTAGGACTTGAAATACAGTAAAAGGAATTTGAGTTTTCGGCTAATTTTTTGGAGGATCTTAACTTATTTCTCCTCTTCTATATCCCAAAAACAGAATTTATAAAACGGAAGTTAAGAAAAATGCTTATCTTTGGGGACTAGATGGTGGTGCACCCAGTCAAGTGCAAGAACCAGGGTTCAAGTCCCGGCTCCCCACCCACAGGTCCAATTCATTAGCGGTGAAGCAAGTCTGCAGGTATCTATCCTCTCCTTCTCCTTGTCTTCTCTCAATTTCATTCTGTCCTATATAATAAAAACTAGGGGAAAAAAAGAGAGAGAAAGAGAGATAAAGAAAAAATGGCTTCCAGGAGCAGTGCTGGCACCTAGCCCCAGCAATAAACCTGGCAGCAAAAAAGAAAAAAAAATGCTTATCTTTGAGGTTCAACTTAAACCTTCTTGAACCTTTATGTCTTATGTTGTCTAGATTAGGGAAGTTCTCAGCTATTATGTCCTGTAGAATGCTTTCTTCCCCTCCTTCTCAACTTTGCCATTGGCTCTGCATGGGGCCCTCAGAGGGTCCCAAACAGAATTAACCCAGACTTAAAGACACCAAGATACATCATATTTAGAATGGAAAGGAATAAGGATAAAGAAAGGATCCTGAAAACTGCAAGAGAAAAACCAAGAGTCACCTACAGAGAAACATCCACCCATAAGATTAGCAGAAGATTTCTCCACACAAACTCTATAGGTCAGAAGAGAATGGCAAGATAATTATCAAGCTCCAAATGTGAAAGGCTTTCTACCAAGAATACTGTATCCTGCTAGACAGTCATTCAGACTAGATGGAGGCATAAAAACCTTCTCAGACAAACAACAGTTGAAGGAATCAACTATCACCAAGCCTGTCGTGAAAGAAATTCTGAAAGGTTTCCTATAAATAATCAGATCACCATAAACATGCCCTATATTAGAATACTCTAAAACTCTACAAGAATGGCCTCAAAATATCTTCAATCTTTGATATCAATAAATGTCAATGGCCTGTATTCACCTACTAAAAGACACAGAGTAGGAAGATGGATCAGAAAACACAACCCAACCATATGTTGTCTACAGGAATCCCACCTAACTCAACAAGACAAATACAGACTCAAAGTGAAAGGATGGAAAACTACCATTCAAGCCTATGGCCCACAAAATGGGCAAAAATAGTCATTCTCAACTGGACACAATAGACCTTAAAACAAATAAAATTTTAAAAGATAGAGATGGACATTACTTAGTACTCAGAAGATCAGTCAATCAAGAGGATTTAATGATTATCAACATCTGTGCACCCAAGGAGAGGCCATCTAAACACATCAAACATCTACTGAAAGAGTTCAGCAATATATTAACAGCAATACAATAATAGTAGGGGATTTCATCACCCTTGGACCAGAAACCATCAAATACTTAAGAGGAAAATACTGGCCATCTCTTTTCCATTTAAATTTTAAAGGCATATTCAGTGAAATGAACCTAATTACAAAAATAAAAGTTGAACAATAAACAGAACTTGGACTCTCCCTAGCACCCCCTTCCCTCTTGCTTTCTGGCTGTCTCTATCCAATAAATAAATAAAGATAATAAAAAAATTTTAAAAAATAAAGAAAGGGAAGCAGGACTTGATGCCATCAGTACATGGATCATAGCTGATTGGAGGGGAGGTTGTAGGATTGGTTTAAAGATAAGTCTTGTGCATGTCTGATTATGGTTATTCCCAGAGGCTTCTTAATTCTTCAGACCCATGTGTGAGGAATTACTTGTGAAGATAAGCATATCTCAAAATTTATCCCCAAGATTTCTGTAGTGAGAAAGGGGCAACCTTCAGGGCTAGCTGGGTAATAATAGACAGTAACTTGTGCTTATGTTCAGTTTATTTAATTATCTAAGTCTCAAGCTGGGACAAGGTGAAGTAGCATATATGCAGAAAAGTTGATGGGTATGAGATACCAAAAGAATCTTGCACAGGACTTTATATAAACCTTAGTGACTGAAGTGTTAAGCTGAATTAATTTTAGAGAAATAAAGTACCAAAGTTTGTAACTGATTTACCTCTTACTTAAAACACAGCTAGTACCCATGTCCAGTAGAGAAACAATTACAGAAGGCAGACCTTCTGCATTGCATAAAGATCTTTGGTCCATACTGCCAGAGATAAAGAATAGGGAAACTTCCAATGGAGGGGATGGGTTACAGAACTCTGGTAGTGGGAGTTGTGTGGACTTTTATCCCTGTTATCCCACAATTTTGTCGATCATTATTAAATCACTAATTAAAAAAATGGCTAGTTCAAGGCTAATCTAGGCATAAAGACAGTCCAACCTCCTGAATCTTCACATACTCTTCAAAGTAGCAGAGAATAAGAGGAGAGTTAGAATAAATATACTTTGGATTGCTTATATCCCACAACTGTTCTTAACCATGCTGTCTTCTAAGAAATCCTCTGGGAGTATAAAAATCACATGACGATCCAAAGTCATTCAGTAATGTTGAAAAGAACTAAGGCATCTTGTACTAACTACTATGTAAACTTGAATGAAGTAAATATTGAGATTGGGGAAGGTAAGGTGCAGGACTTGCATGACTAAGACTCTTGCTGCCACATGTAGCAGATGGTGCTCTGGCTTCTCTGTTATGTGAGACTTTCTTTCTACTTAGTGACATTGTAAAAATACTTTAAAAAGGGGGTCGGGCAGTGGCGCAGTGGGTTAAGTGCATGTGGCACAAAGCGCAAGGACCGGCGTAAGGATCCCGGTTCGAGCCCTGGCTCCCCACCTGCAGGGGAGTCGCTTCACAGGCAGTGAAGCAGGTCTGCAGGTGTCTATCTTTCTCTCCCCCTCTCTGTCTTCCCCTCCTCTCTCCATTTCTCTCTGTCCTATCCAACAATGAACAACATCAACAATGGCAAATAATAATAACCATAACAAGGCTACAACAAGGGCAACAAAAGGGGGAAAAAAATGGCCTCCAGGAGTGGTGGATTCATGGTGCAGGCACCGAGCCCAGCAATAACCATGGAGGAAAAAAAAAATGAAAAAAAAAAACTTTAAAAAATCATCAATTTCCTGACTGAGCCCATTTTTTCATAAAGTTTACAATTTTGACTATCCAATTCTCATCCTGTTAGAAGCAACTTGTGATACTTTTTTGGGCATCACCTTTCCAAGCCCTCTCTGTGGACATAGGGTCAGAGGTTTATTTAGTTAATTAGACTTTGGCTAACAGACTCTCATGTTTGGACCTCTGAAACTGGAGCTGAGTAAAAAGAAGAAAAGGTTCATTTGCTCTGCTAGTAGATCTCCAGACCTTACTGGTTTCTGGACTTTATCAGTCCTGGCTCTCTAAGAATGTCTTTGATTCTTTTATATTCTTAATACCCTTCTAATCATTTTGTTTTCCTATGATAGCTGTTTTCTGCCACTGAAAACCTATGATCCCCAGAATAATCCTTACATACCAATATAGTCTAAGAGAGGTTAGGCTATTTGCTCAAGGTCCCATAATAAGTGTTATTGGCAGAATTTAAATGCCACATGACTTCACAACTCTACCTAAATATAAATTTATAAAGTATTATAAAAATGTATGATATATATATATATTATAACATACTATATATGCAGTTTCTGAGGAATGTTAGAATAATGGAAGAGCATATTAGGGGAAAATATATACCTTAAAGTAAAAGTACATAATAGTTTGCAATGACTCAATAAGAGTAGCAAGACCTAAAAAAGATACCATAAAGTCACTTAATCAAACAGTTGCTACTTAGACCTAGATACCCTCAACTACTTCTTATTTCACGTCCCTCAATCACTCTAAGTCCAACTGTGTCAGATAAAGTAAGGACTACGAAAAGCTGGATAAGGGCAAGAGACCAGCATACTTTAATGATGGCCCTTTTGATCACTACCAAGCCACCCCATCTCCTGGGGCCCTAGTCAGGGAATCCTAGGATTCCCACACAGACATGATAAGCCTAGACCTCTAACAGATCCCTCTTTCCACCATCACTGGTCATTCACATCAGGGACAGCATTATAAACCCTCTTGTGGGCCTCTACCTGACTTTGCCCTCAATGAAGAACAATAATAGTTGTAGGGACTGCCCCACTCTCCGAAGGGAGGCTGGGCTAACTTGAGGAAGACTCTGCCACTTGAGGAAGACTGGTCTTGAAATAAGTGCAGCCTAGAATGCTTTTAGCTATGACCACATAATGCAAGCTCAGACCTACAGGGATACAGAATTGTATGGAATTGTACCCCTCTTATCCTACAATCTTGTCAATCATTATTAAATTAAAAAAAAAAAGAATAATGAAAGATAAATGTCTTTTTGTTTTCCTCTTTGTTTTTAATGGCTAACTAAACCATCTAGGCTTATTCAAATCTGATGATGTTGATGTTAACATTCATCCAGCTGATTAAGAAGATTTTTTTCTCACTTAAGATTAGGTTGCTTTTTGTGTCACTTAAAATACTCAACAATATATAAACTTAGTACATTTATTTAATATCTTTCCTTGAGGGGAAAAAAAGTCATGCAAACACTCATGATACTTACATACAAGGTGGTATTTTTAGAGTCAGGCTGTGAAGAAAGAAAGACGTCATCTCTCCCTATGTGGTCCCAACAACTGCTGTGCAGTCAATAGCTACAGACCCCTGTTACTAAAAAATGTGAAAACTGAACTAGAAATGCAGGGACTACTAAGAAAGATATTCAGTTATAATGGACTTTGAATTAGCATCTACAGTACACAGTGTTCTGCAAATCAACACACATTCTGAGTAACTACAGGGAGCACATAGCCTAGGGAAGTTAAATCTCTACCATAAAAAAAAAGCATGCACACACACACACACACACACACACACACAAACACACACATTGTGAACAACCCTGAATGATCCATTCCTTCCACCTGGAGAGGGTGACTTAAATGACACCCATATGTGGTAATTAGGATTTAATTAGAAGTTGAATATCTTTCTTATGCTTATAGTTGTATATATCAGATTTGTCTTAAAAAAATTGAGCACAATTCTCTCATTTCTCGAGTTCATAAAAAAGAAACAATTATAAACTTGCATAATTGCTCTGAACCCATCTCCTTCAAGATAGTAGATCTTTAACTCTATAAGGAAAAGGGAAGAATAAAATTTTAACAACTCATATTAAGTCTATATAGGTTATGTCTTTGAGTCAGAGAGGAATGGAGAAAATCCTAAAAATTAAATCTGGTCAGGTAACAGTTAATAGGAAGAAGGAGGCTGGGACTTTACACATTCTAAGGTATGGTGTGACTGAAGTAAATACTTAGATCAGTCTTCTCCCTCATAAGAAGCCAATCTAAATAAAGAAGGCTAAAGGTGAAGGACAACAGTGAAAGGCAGGAGTAGATGAAGAAATCTTGAAAGCTGCTGACGTTTAAGTTTAGATAGAATATCATAGTTTGATTGTTCTCATTTCTCTAAACAACCTGGTTACAAAAATCATATACCATACTTTTAATAGTCAGACATAAACTGAAAGCAGCAGCATACACTTTAAAATTAAGCACTTCTAATAATTTTTACTTTTCTTCTCTATTATCCATCTGATGGGAATCTAGATATTTGATTTATACAGACCTCTTCTTAGCACCCAAATTTCCAGTGAGCAAGAACAATGTTCTAAAGAGACAACAGGGGCTGAGGCAACAGCATAATGGTTACGCAGTAGAACTTTCTTGTATGAGGCTTTGAGCTCCCATGTTCAATCCCCAGAACTACCATACGCCAGAGCTGAGTATTACTCTGATCTCTCCTTCTTTCTGTATCTTTCTCATTAAAATAAATAAATAAATAAAAGTACTTTTTAAAAGAGTTACTAGAACACCTGACATTTTCACTGATGTTTTTATAGGAGAAATTTCATTTTATTATTATTTATATTTATTTATTTATTTTAACTGAAGCACTGCTCAGCTCTGGTTTATGGTGCTGCGAGGGATTTAACCTGGGACTTTGAAGCCTCAGGCACTAGAGTCTCTGCATGAAATTTCAAACTTCATTTTAAACTCCCAATACACTTATCGATGCAGGAATTACTTCATTTTAAACTCCCAATACACTTATCGATGCAGGAATTATTATGACAGCACCAAGGGGACTCTATGGATGCTGTAATGGTACCATGGTGCCTCTCTCTCTCTCTCTCTCTCTCTCTCTCAAAAATAAAATAAAATAAAATAAAATAAAGAGGGAGAGGGCTCTTAGGTCCAGGTGCATGATCCTGGAGGAGGACCTAGGCTGGGGGGCGGTGAGAATATTTTGAAGAAAAATGAGAAATTTTAGGGGCTGGTAGTAACACACCTGGTTAAGCACACATGTTAAAATATTCAAGGACCCAGGTTCAAACCCCCCAGTCCCTACCTATGGGGGAAAACTTCATGAGTCGTGAAGCAGGGCTACAGGTATCTCTGTCTCTCTCTCCTTATCACCTCCTTCCCTCTTGATTTCTGGCTGTCTCTATCCAATCAATAAATAAATATAATAACTAAAAAATTAAACAAAGAAAATCGAGAAATTCTATACATGTGTCAATGACTATATTTTCTGTAAACCATTAATACCCCAATAATAAATAAATAAATTTTAAAAAAGAATAAAAATGGACCTGGAGGCTGCAGACGGTGTTGTACATGCACAAAACACTGGGTTCATTCCTCAGTGTTACATAAAAATAAATAAAGACCCATCAAGAAAGATACAATATAAATCAAAGGTGTAATTACTCTTGGTAACACCACTGTATATAATTTAGCCGATATGTCCCTTCCCTCCAAAGCATACCACTTGTCATTATGATTTACATTACCTAACCTAGTTTTACCAATTCCACTTACAATCCTCTTTGGTTGTTGTCGTCTTTACAATAAAAACAGGACAGGAGAAGATTCAGTTTGCCATCTGCCTTGTGTAGGTGGGTGGGTGAGAATGCTGGTATGAGCTGATCAACACAGCATGGATGCTACCACACTCTGTAAAGTTCCCTTCACTGTCCTATAGAGCTTGACTTACCCACAGCAAAAATAGATTCCCTAAGAGATAAATGTATTCTCTCCCTCCTCTGCCCTCCCTAATAAAGAGTTTCTCTAGAGGAAAAGCTAAGCACAGAGCAATGGGAAAAGCACTGATCTGAGAGGCTGGGGTTAAGTTCTATTCTTAGCCCTATGCTCTGAGTCATTTTCAGCATGTTACTGCACCTTTCCAAGCATTTTTTCATTACTTTATAATTTGCTGGGGAAAAGAACTATTGTATAGTAGGAATTTAATTAATTAATTAAAAGAGAGAATCAATCAGAGAGTATCACTCTGGTATATGCAGTGTTAGGAGTGGAACTCAGGACCTTAATCATTCAAACCTTGCTGATAGCTTATGTTCCAAGAACGAGGCTTGGAGTTTGCTTTCAGTATACTTTCAAAAAAAGGGCATTATTTTTAGACATGTAAACTGGAATTTAGAAAAGTAAAAATGGGGGGGAGACTTCCGGAGGCGGGGCTACGAGCAGCAACAGATGTGTTTCTCTTCTCTCCTCTCGCAGATGAACTAGGAATACTAAAGGAGACCACCTGGGACTGAAACAAGACAGGACTAGAATGACTTCAGGAACCCACCAAATGACCAATGAGTGCAAACATGTGTGGCTGGTGGACAGAGAGGAGCCTAGGGAGAGATTAAGTGGCTGGTAACAGTCTGGCAGTTTATCAGTTGAGACACCACCACCAGTCTGTTTCACCAACAAGAGGACAGCTGAAGGGAGAGGAAGACTTTCCGGAGACTCACCAAGTGCAACTGTGAGTCTCCATTGCTACTGCCCTCAGAATCTGGAGCAGCAGCAGGGAGGCACTGTGCTGTCACCAAGGGACAGAGAACTAACCAGGAAACTCAGGAGAAGACCTATACCTTGGTGGTATAGTGGTGGGGCTGTGAAAGTCTCTTTGCATAACCACCAGATTATCTGCCAGACACTGCTTTAGCTCTTGGTCAGGAGTCAGTGATTAAGATAAGAAGCCTACTTATAGTTTAAAAGCCCTCAGACCCCCATAGACTACAGGGAAGAAAAGGAACAAAAGAAGCTTTTAAGCCACTGAGCTCCAAATCAGGGATTAAAATAATATTGAAACAACTGTCAGTTTCCACCACTGTGAACCCTTTAATTACAGAACTTAGACACAAGTCAATCCAGGCAATAGTGATAAGTAATTTGAAAAGTAAGGAGAGAGGGACCTCATAACATACTATATAAAATGGTTAAATCAACAAGAAGAAATATTAGAGAAATGAACCAGGACAAGAGTCTAGCTAAAAGTCCCCAAAGGATGAACCACAAAATAATGAGGTAAACATCCAAACAGTTGTTAAGGAAATAATCATAGGAGTAAAGAGTTTGAAAGAATTCTCATCAGAAACACAGAAACAACAAATGAGACTCTGGAAGGAAACACTAATTTTCTCAAGGTTATTAGAGAACTAAAAGCTGAAATAGCTGAGCTAAGAACACAACTAGCTGAACAAGCTAAAACAGTAACAGAACAGGGTAACAAAATAGATGAACTCCAGAAAACAGTACAGGGGAGAGAGAATAGAATCAATGAGGCTGAAAACAGAGTTAGCAAGATTGAGGACAAATTAGAGACAACTAAAAAAGAAGTAAGAGATCTTAAGAAGAGATTAAGAGATACAGAAAACAACAACAGAGACCCATGGGATGACTTCAAAATAAACAATATAAGCATTATTGGCTTACCAGAGGATGAAAGAGAGGAAGAAGAAGAAAGCATTATTCAGGACATAATAGCTGAGAACTTCTCTAGTCTAGACAACATCAAAGACATAAAGATTCAAGAAGCCCAGAGGGCCCCAAACAGAATTAACCTAGACTTAAAGACACCAAGATACATCATGTTTAGAATGGAAAGGAGTAAGGATAAGAAAGGATCCTGAAGGCTGAAAGAGAAAAACAGACACCTACAGAGGAAACCCATAAGACTAGCAACAGACTTCTCCACACAAACAATACAGGCCAGAAGAGAAAGGCAAAAGATATCTATTGAGTGCTCAATGAGAAAGGCTTTCAACCAAGAATACTGTATCCTGGTAGACTGTCATTCAGACTAGATGGATGCATAAAAACCTTCTCAGACAAGCAACAGTTGAAAGAATCAACTATCACCAAGCTTGCCCTGAAAGAAGTTCTGAAAGGTCTCCTATAAACAGTCAGACCACCATAAATATTACATATATCAGAACACTCTAAAACTCTACAAGAATGGCCTTAAAATATCTTCAATCTTTGATATCAATAAATATCAATGGCCTGAATTCACCTATTAAAAGGCACAGAGTAGGAAGATAGATTAGAGTACACAGCCCAACAATATTATCTCTACAGAAAACCCACCTAACTCAACAAGACAAACACAGACTCAAAGTGAAAGGATGGAAAACTATCATACAGGCCAAGGGCCCATAAAAAAGGGCAGGAATAGCTGTTCTCATATCTGACACGATAGACTATAAAACAGATAAGATTAAAAAAGATAGTAATGGACACTACTTAATGCTCAGAAGATCAGTCAATCAAGAGAACTTAACAATTATTAACATCTATGCACCCAATGAGAAGCCATCTAAATACATCAAATGTCTACTGAAAGAGCTACAGCAATATATTCACAGCAACACAGTGATAGAAGGGGACTTCAACACCCCACTCTCTCATCTCTCTCAACTTGACATATCATCCAGGCAGAAAATCAATAAAGACATAACAGAGCTAAATGAGGAGATAGATAAACTAGAACTATTGGACATTTTCAGAGTCATTCATCCCAAGAAACAGCAATACACATTTTACTCAAGTCCACATGGGTCATTCTCAAGGATAGACCATATGTTAGGCCACAAAGACAGCATCAGAAAATTCGAGAGCATTGAAATCATCCCAAGCATCTTCTCAGACCACAGTGGAATTAAACTAACACTGAACAATCAACAAAAGATTAGTAATAGTCCCAAAATGTGGACCCTCAACAGTACACTCCTTAACAACTACTGGGTCAAAGAGAAAATAAAGGAAGAAGTCAAAATGTTTCGAGAGTTCAATGAAAACGAAGGCACAAGCTATCAACATATTTGGGACACAGCTAAGGCAGTAATGAGAGGGAAGTTCATAGCCATACAAGCACACATTAGGAAACAAGAAAAAGCACAAATAAACAGCCTGATGGCACATCTAGAAGATCTAGAAGAAAAAGGACGAAGGAACCCTAAAGCAACAAGAACGACAGAAATAACTAAAGTTAGGGCAGAAATCAATAGCATTGAAAATAAGAAAGCCATACAAAAGATCAACAAAAGTAAATGTTAGTTCTTCAAAAGAGTAAACAAAATCGACAAACCTTTAGCCAGACTCACAAAAAAAAAAAAAAAAAAATGGGTGGGGGGAGAAGACCCAAATGAATCAGAGAGTAAATGAAAGAGGAGATATCACAACAGACACCACAGAAATTCAACATATCATGTGCGGCTCCTATGAACAACTATATGCTACCAAGCTAGAGAACCTGGAGGAAATGGACGATTTCCTAGATACCTACGAACTTCCAAAATTAAGTAAAGAGGAACTAGATAATATGAACAGGCCCATTACAGCTAACAAAATGGAAACAGTTATCAAAAATCTTCTCAAAGATAAAAATCCTGGACCAGATGGTTTTACAAATGAATTCTACAAAACCTTCAAAGAAGAACTAATACTTCTAATTTTAAAAGTCCTCCAGAAGATTGAAGACACGAGAATATTCCCTTGCTGCTTCTATGAAGCCAACATCACTCTGATACCAAAGGCATACAGGAATACAACCAAAAAAGAAAACTACAGAACAATATTTCTGATGAACATAGGTGCTAAAATGTTGAATAAAATTCTAGCCAACCAGATACAGCATTATATTAAAAAGATTGTTCATCATGACCAAGTGGGGTTTATCCCAGGGATGCAAGGTTGGTTTAACATATGTAAATCAATCAATGTGATCCACCATATTAACAAAAGCAAGACAAAAAACCACATGGTCATATCAATAGATGCAGAGAAAGCCTTTGACAAAATACAACATCCCTTTATGATCAAAACACTACACAAAATGGGCATAGATGGAAAATTACTCAAGATAGTGGAGTCTATATATAGCAAACTGAAAGCCAACATCATACTCAGTGGTGAAAAACTGGAAGCATTTCCCCTTAGATCAGGTACTAGACAGGACTGTTCACCATTACTATTCAACATAGTATTGGAAGTTCTTGCCATAGCAATCAGGCAGGAGCAAGGAATTAAAAGGATACAGATTGGAAAAGAAGAAGTCAAACTCTCCCTATTTTCAGATGACATAATAGTATACATAGAAAAACCTAAGTAATCCAGTAAGAAGCTTTTGGGAATCATCAGGCAATACATTAAGGTCCCAGGCTACAATATTAACATTCAAAAGTCTGGCATTCCTCTATGCAAACACTAAGTTAGAAGATATTGAAATCCAGAAATCAATTCCTTTACTATAGCAACAAAAACAATAAAATACCTAGGAATACCTAACCAAATAAATGAAAGTCTTAAATACTGAAAATTATGAGTCATTACTCAAGGAAATTAAAAAAGACATAAAGAAGTGGAAAGATATTCCATGTTCATGGGTTGGAAGAAATAACATCATCAAAATGAATATACTACCCAGAGACATCTACGAATTTAATGCTATCCCCATCAAGATCCCAACCACATTTTTTAGGAGAATAGAACAAATGGTACAAATGTTTATCTGAAATGAGAAAAGACCTAGAATTTCCAGAACAATCTTGGAAAGAAAGAACATAACTGGAGGCATCACACTCCCAGATCTCAAATTGTATTACAGGGCCATTGTCATCAAAACTGCTTGGTACTGGAACATGAATAGACACACTGACCAGTGAAATAGAATTGAGATCCCAGAAGTAAGCCCCCATATCTATGGACATCTGATCTTTGACAAACGTGCCCAGACTATTCAATGTGGAATGCAGAGTCTCTTCAACAAATGGTTTTGGAAAAAAAAAAATGGGTTGAATCATGCAGAAGAATGAAACTGAACCATTATATTTCACCAAATATGAAAGTAAATTCCAAGTGGATCAGGACTTGGATGTTAAACCACAAACTATCAGATACTTAGAAGAAAATATTGGCAGAACTCTTTTCCACATAAATTTTGAAGACATCTTCAATGAAAGAATCCAATTACAAAGAAGACTAAGGAAAGCATAAACCTATGGGACTACATCAAATTAAAAAGTTTCTGCCCAGCAAAGGAAACCACTACCAAAACCAAGAGACCCTTCACAGAATGGGAGGAGATCTTTACATGCTATACAGCAGACAAGAGGCTAATAACCAAAATATATAAAGAGCTTGCCAAACTCAACAACAAGAAAACAAATAACTCCATCCAAAAATGGGGGGAGGACAGGCACAGAATATTCACAGCAAAAGAGATCCAAAAGACCGAGAAACACATGAAAAAATGCTCCAAGTCTCTGATTGTCAGAGAAATACAAATAAAGATAACAGTGAGATAGAACTTCACTCCTGTGAGAATGTCATACATCAGAAAGGGTAACAGCAGCAAATGTTGGAGAGGTTGTGGGGTCAAAGGAACCCTCCTACACTGCTGGTGGGAATGTAAATTGCCCAGCCTCTGTGGAGAACAGTCTGGAGAACTCTTAGAAGGCTGGAAATGGACCTACCCTATGATCCTACAATTCCTCTCCTGGGGATATATCCTAAGGAACCCAACACTCCTATCCAAAACGATCTGTATACACATATGTTCTTGGCAGCACAATTTGTAACAGACAAAACCTGGAAGCAACCCAGGTGTCCAACAACAGATGAGCGGCTGAGCAAGCTGTGGTATTCATACACAATGGTATACTACTCAGCTATTAAAAATTGTAACTTCACCATTTTCAGCCCATCTTGAATAGAGTTTGAAAAAATTATGTTAAGTGAAATAAGTCAGAAACAGCAGGATGAATATGGGATGATGTCACTTTCAGGCAGAAGTTGAAAAACAAGATCAGAAAACATAAGTAGAACCTGAACTGGTTTTGATGTATTGCATCAATGTAAAAGACTTTGTGGTTGGGTGGGAGAGTATAGGTCCATAAGGATGACAGAAGACCTAGTGGGGGTTGTATTGTTACATGGAAAATTGAGAATTGTCATACATGTACAAATTATTTTATTTACTGTCAAATGTAAAACATTAATTCCCTAATTAAAAAAGAAAAAAACACACCAAAGAGTGGAAAAAGATGGCCTCTGGGAACAGTGGATTTGTGGTGCAGGCACCCAACCCCAGTGATAACCCTGGTGGCAAAAAAAAAGAAAGAAAGAAAGACAGGATCTTTAGTCAAGTCAGACGTCCTTAAACTGAGACAATTCTAGAAAGACTGACTGACACTTCCTTGCCCTAACTACAGATTTCTTAGTCCTGAATATAACCCCAAGTACTGATGAAATCAGGAAAGGGTTCTACAACAGAAACTGGAGACTTAGATTTTTCCTTGGGGGATGTTCATCTCCCATTAGCCTTAGCAGAGATTGTGAAATGTTAGTACTGGTCTCATCATGAGTGAAATAGAGGTTGCTTCATGCTCAGGTCAGGCCTACTTTCTATTCTTTAACTTTTCCCACAAAAACACAGTTGACTAGATGGTGGCCTGTATATCTCTGCAAAGAGTATGTATACTCACATGTGTATGTGTTCTCACACACAGCTTTTTTGTTTGTTTGTTTTTTAAATTTTAGTCCAGATGAGTGTAGCATCACCTTAAAAGTAGAATAAGGTAATGAGACTATGTCCTCTTTTAGAGGTTAGATAATGTTGCAGAGATATTACAGGTCAACACCTTATGAATGAAATAATGTATTAAGAATGCATTGTTTTCATGAAAACAAATTTATTTATTTTTATTAGTGATTTAATAATGAGTAAGAATACTGCAGGATAAGAAGGGTATAATTCTCACCACCAGAGCTCTGCATCCCATCCCCTCTATTAAAAGCTTCCCTATTCTGTATCCTTCTGGGCATATGGACCAAAGATATCTAATTGGGTACAGAAGGTAGGAAGTCTGGCTTCTATAATTGCTTCTCTGCTGGACATGGACATTGGCAGGTCGATCCATATTCCCAGCCTGGAAAACAAATTTATAATGTTGCTATTTGCCTCATGAATAACCTTGATGTATGCTGGATTTCGTTTAGTATTCGGTCTTTTAAATATTTTTGATATGTTAATTTTGCATTGTTGCACAATCCAAGAAAAAATGGTGTAATGATTTCTGAGTGTTTAAGTGGATGACAATCAGCATTCTAAGTGTGAACAGCTAATTGAGTGAAAGGTTCTTTCTGGTGGAGGAAAAAATGTGGGGTTAAGGAGGAAGTGTGAATTTCTGGAGCCTCTTTCTTCTCTGTAAGCTCCTGTGGGAGCTAATATTTGTATGGAGAACATATCTAATCTTCTGTTGAAAAGTCAAATTTGCAATTAGGGGAACTTAGGGATATCCTATATCTAGAATATAAGTTGACTTGGTATTGTGAGGGAGGATAGCAGCAATACTTTGCTTGACCCTTTGGCATAAAGGTACCAGGTGATAAATCCCTTTCCTTTAGTAGTAAAGGAAGTCCAAAGAATCTTGTGGTATGGTGTGTATATGCAGCTTCTCTTCAGAAACTCAGCACTCCATATATATACATATTGTTTAAAAAATTATTTTGGATAGAGACAGAAAAATTGAGAGGGCAGAGGGAGATGGAAAGGGAGTGATAAAGAGACGTATCTGCAACACTACTTCACAGTGTATGAAACATCCCTCCCTCCTGAGGACTGGAGGCTTGAACTGGAGACTTGAACTGGGGTCCTTGAGCATTGGAACATGTGTGTTCTACCAGACACACCACTGCCTAATCCACGTCAGCTCTTCTTATTGTTGTGGCAAGTCTAATGGGTCTGAAAGTGTTCCTGGTCCAATCCTGGGGTGCCTGTAGGAAGGGGATCAGAACTACCAAGGAGGTAGTTCTATCAGGACTGCCACAAATTCTCCACTCAGACACTGAGCTTGTCTAGAGAGAATTCTCCAGGAAGGCACATTTTCCTCCTAAATTTGGCAGTTCTGTGAACTGAACCAGGGTTCTCCACCCAGTCTGTCCTCTCCTTAAGATCCATTCAGCTGAGCAGAGCAGACCACTGGTGAGCTTAGCACTCAAAAACAAGCCTTTGTCTATTTTGGGGAGATTGTGTTTGCAACCAACAGGCATTATGAATTTCTCAATCTGAAACAGAAGTTCTTCAGTTTGGCTTTTTGTTGTTGTTTCATTGTGAAAGACTGTCTTTCTTTCACGATTGGCTTGCCTTCAAGATTGATTGTTCAGTCTGTTCTTTTGGGGACACCACATAACTATATGGCAAGCTCAAAATGCATTAAGCTTAGAGGAAGACTAATTCTCTGGAGAGAGAATCTTGTGTTTGTCCAAGAGCTGGATCTCTGCCTCCTCCCACACCAGCCGCTCTCCAGTCAGTTTCATATTTGGTGGAAAGATTTATAGGGCTAAATATACAGCTGCAATTTTTTTTTCCTCTTCCAAGAACAGTGTTCTGCTCTTAGGGCTGCTGTACACTAAATGCAAACACACACCTATTATTATATCAGTGGCCCACACTCCTTGCTTGAGTGTCCTCTAAATGTTCATCCTCAAAAAATGCTAGTCCCGTGCTTTATCTGAAGCTGAGGGACTTCTCCAGCTGGAGGACCGGAGAATCCCTAACTGAATCCTACTGTCTTAATGACACTTATGATTTATAGCCTCGTGAGGTTCACCTGTGTTAGAAAAAGTTGTCTCTTGTCATCTCAATTTTTTTTCAGTTTTAATCTGAATGAACAACTTTAGCTTGACATTGATTTTCATTTCCACATCCAAAACTAGAGCCCATAGACCAGTTCAGTGTTATTTTGTTTGTTTGTTTTTGTTCTGTTTTTTTTCCTTTCAAGAGCCTGTTTGAAGGGAAGAAATTATGAAGAAGAATAGATTTTTAAAAAATGGCTTTTTAACACTCACTGAATTTAAACACTAGACTTAGTTGATAATCAGATGTGATTTTTTCCCCCTTTGGAGTTATCGCTGGGGCTCAGTACCTGGAGGCCATTTTGTTGCCCTTGTTGTTATTGTTGTTGTTGGATAGGACAGAGAGAAATCTAGAGAGAAGGGGAAGACAGAGATGGGGAGAGAAAGATAGACACCTGCAGACCTGCTTCACCGCTTGCCTGCAGATGGGGGCCAAACTGGGATCCTTATTCAGTCCACCTAACCTGGTGAGCTATCGCCTGGCCCCTCAGATGTGATCTATATAAGTAAACATTATCCTCATTTTACAAAGGTGTAGAGTATGATTCAGAGAATTTTTAATTTGCCTAGAACTATATAAGTAGTAACATAAAGCTAAGAAATGCAAGAATCTTATTGCACTATATAGAGGATGCGCAAGTTACTTATTCACATCTCAAAATATTACTAAATGAACTACTTGGGTATCCATTATCCAGGAAATCTTCAACAATAATTTAGTTGTTTGCTTCTAAGAGTTATATAAATTAATCATATTGTAGTCACATACTGGGTACATATCTAGGAGTAGGATTACATATATAAATTACCTATAACAAGAGAGATCTGTGTAATAGTTCTATTCTTTAGATAAAATGGAGTAGCCCAGGGGCACAACAACATTCCTCTACACCAGCATTTCCTTAGCAAAGTGATGTTACAAATGAAGAAAGTGGGGCAGCATAATCTCAACTATGGTTACCTCTTTGTCCCTTTTATTCTGTAAGTTTATCTTTATGTATTTTGTGGCTTTGGAGGGATAAATATATATAGTAATACATACTCTTTTTAACAGTTTTTATATTCCTCCCAGGTCTAAACTTTTAAAGATAAAATGTCCTTCTTTTCTGCATTTCTGCTCTTATCGTAAGCAATCTATGGGTGTCCCTTTCTGTACTTTAAGTTCTGTTACACTGATCTCTCTGTCATCATGCAACCTAACTTTATCATACATCTTGTAGACTTTTAATATTATTGTATTTATGTACCTAAAACACATACATGAATGAGAATCTCATCTTGCATTCTTTCATTTTTACTTTTTTTAAAATTTCTTTATTGGGGAATTAATGTTTTACATTAAACAGTAAATACAATAGTTTGTACATACATAACATTTCCCAGTTTTCCATATAACAATACAACCCCCAGTAGGTCCTCTGTCATCCTTTTTGAATCTGTGTTCTCCCCACCGACAAACCCACCTACCCCAGAGTCTTTTACTTTGGTGCAATATGCCAATTCTAGTTCAGGTTCTACTTGTGTTTTCTTTTCTGATCTTGTTTTTCGACTTCTGCCTGAGAGTGAGATCATCCCATATTCATCCTTCTATTTCTGACTTATTTCA
The DNA here is from genome assembly GCF_950295315.1 of Erinaceus europaeus. Classification (NCBI taxonomy): domain Eukaryota; kingdom Metazoa; phylum Chordata; class Mammalia; order Eulipotyphla; family Erinaceidae; genus Erinaceus; species Erinaceus europaeus. Next base: position 123,318,307 of record NC_080162.1, read on the forward strand.
CTTAACATAAATTTTTCAAGGTCCATCCAAGATCGGCTGAAAACGGTGAAGTCACCACTTTTTATAGCTGAGTAGTATTCCATATATATATGGAATACAACTTGCTCAGCCACCCATCTGTTGTTGGACACCTCGGTTGCTTCCAGGTTTTGGCTATTACAAATTGTGCTGCCAACAACATATTTGTACACAGATCTTTTTGGAAGGGTGTGTTGGTTCCTTAGGATATATCCCCAGGAGAGGAATTGCAGGCTAATAGGGTCGCTCCATTTCTAGCTGTCTGAGAGTTCACTAGACTATTCTCCAAAGAGGTTGGACCAATTTACATTCCCACCAGCAGTGCAGGAGAATACCTTTGACCCCACAACCTCTCCAGCATTTGCTGCTGTTACCCTTTCTGATGTATGACATTCTCACAGGAGTGAAGTGGTACCTCATTGTTGTCTTTATTTGCATTTCTCTGAAAATCAAAGACTTGGAGCATTTTTTTCATTTGTTTCTCAGCCTTTTGGATCTCTTCCGTGGTGAATATTCTGTACCTGCCCTCCCCCCATTTTTGGATGGGGTTATTTGTTTACTTGTTGCTGAGATTTGCAAGTTCTTTATATATTCTGGTTATTAGCCTCTTGTCTGATGTATGGCATATAAAGGTTTTCTCCCATTCTGTGAGGGGTCTCTTGGTTTGGGTAGTAGTTTCTTTAGCTGTGCAGAAGTGTTTTTATTTGATGTAGTCCCATAGGTTTATGCTGCCTTAGTCTTCTTTGTAATTGGATTCATTTCATTGAAGATGTTTTTAAAATTTATGCAGAAAACAGTTCTGCCAATATTTTCCTTTAAGTATTTGAGAGTTTCTGGTCTAACATCCAAGTCCATGATACACTTGGATTTACTTTTGTATTTGGTGAAATATAGTGGTTCAGTTTCATTCTTCTGCATGATTCAACCCATTTTTTCTAACACCATTTGTTGAAGAGACTCTGCTTTCCCCATTGAATAGTCTGGGTACCTTTGCCAAAGATTAGATGTCCATAGGTGTGGGGGCTTACTTCTGGGCTCTCAATTCTATTACACTGGTCAGTGTGTCTACTCATGTTCCAGTACCAAGCAGTTTTGATGACAATGGCCCTATAATACAATTTATGATCTGGGAGTGTGATTCTTCCAGTTCTGTACTTTCTTCTCAAGATTGTTTTGGCAATTCTAGCACTTTTCTGGTTCCTTAGGTTTTTCTATGTATACTATCATGTCATCTGCAAATAGGGAGAGTTTGACTTCTTCTTTTCCAATCTGTATCCCTATAATTCCTTGCTCCTGCCTGATTGCTATGGCAAGAACTTCCAACACAATGTTGAATAGTAATGGTGATCAACCCTGTCTAGTACCTGATCTAAGGGGAAATGCTTCCAGTTTTTCACCACTGAGTATGATGTTGGCTGTAGGTTTGCTAAATATAGACTCCACTATCTTGAGGAATTTTCCACCTATTTCCATTTTTTTGTAGCATTTTAATCATGAAGGGATGTTGAACTTTGTCAAAGGCTTTCTCTGCATCTATTGCTATGACCATGTAGTTTTTGGTCTTTCTTTTATTGATGTGGTGGATCACATTGATTGATTTATGTATATTAAACCAAGCTTGCATCCCTGGGATAAACCCCACTTGGTCATGATGAACAATCTTTTTAATATAATGCTGTATCTGGTTGGCTAGAATTTTATTCAACATTTTAGCACCTATGTTCATCAGAGATATTGTTTTGTAGTTTTCTTTTTTAGTTGTGTTCCTGTATGCTTTTGGTATCAGAGTGTTGATGGCTTCATAGAAGCGGCAAGGGAATATTCCCATGTCTTCAATCTTCTGGAGGACTTTTAAAATTAGAAGTATTAGTTCTTCTTTGAAGGTTTTGTAGAATTCATTTGTAAAACCATCTGGTCCAGGGCTTTTATTTTTGAGAAGATTTTTGATAACTGTTTCCATTTTGTTAGCTATAATGGGCCTGTTCATAGTATATAGTTTCTCTTTACTTAATTTTGGAAGTTCGTAGGTATCTAGGAAATCGTCCATTTCCTCCAGGTTCTCTAGCTTGGTAGCATATAGTTGTTCATAGGAGCCGCACATGATATGTTGAATTTCTGTGGTGTCTGTTGTGATATCTCCTCTTTCATTTACTCTCTGATTCATTTGGGTCTTCTCCCCCCACCCATTTTTTTTTTTTTTTTTTTTGTGAGTCTGGCTAAAGGTTTGTCGATTTTGTTTACTCTTTTGAAGAACTAACATTTACTTTTGTTGATCTTTTGTATGGCTTTCTTATTTTCAATGCTATTGATTTCTGCCCTAACTTTAGTTATTTCTGTCGTTCTGGTTGCTTTAGGGTTCCTTCGTTCTTTTTCTTCTAGATCTTCTAGATGTGCCATCAGGCTGTTTATTTGTGCTTTTTCTTGTTTCCTAATGTGTGCTTGTATGGCTATGAACTTCCCTCTCATTACTGCCTTAGCTGTGTCCCAAATATGTTGATAGCTTGTGCCTTCGTTTTCATTGAACTCTCGAAACATTTTGACTTCTTCCTTTATTTTCTCTTTGACCCAGTAGTTGTTAAGGAGTGTACTGTTGAGGGTCCACATTTTGGGACTATTACTAATCTTTTGTTGATTGTTCAGTGTTAGTTTAATTCCACTGTGGTCTGAGAAGATGCTTGGGATGATTTCAATGCTCTCGAATTTTCTGATGCTGTCTTTGTGGCCTAACATATGGTCTATCCTTGAGAATGACCCATGTGGACTTGAGTAAAATGTGTATTGCTGTTTCTTGGGATGAATGACTCTGAAAATGTCCAATAGTTCTAGTTTATCTATCTCCTCATTTAGCTCTGTTATGTCTTTATTGATTTTCTGCCTGGATGATATGTCAAGTTGAGAGAGTGGGATGTTGAAGTCCCCTTCTATCACTGTGTTGCTGTGAATATATTGCTGTAGCTCTTTCAGTAGACATTTGATGTATTTAGATGGCTTCTCATTGGGTGCATAGATGTTAATAATTGTTAAGTTCTCTTGATTGACTGATCCTCTGAGCATTAAGTAGTGTCCATTACTATCTTTTTTAATCTTATCTGTTTTATAGTCTATCGTGTCAGATATGAGAACAGCTGTTCCTGCCCTTTTTTATGGGCCCTTGGCCTGTATGATAGTTTTCCATCCTTTCACTTTGAGTCTGTGTTTGTCTTGTTGAGTTAGGTGGGTTTTCTGTAGAGATAATATTGTTGGGCTGTGTTTTCTGATCCAACTTCCTACTTTGTGTCTTTTAGTAGGTGAATTCAGGCCATTAATATTTATTGATATCAAAGATTGAAGATATTTTAAGGCCATTCTTGTAGAGTTTTAGAGTGTTCTGATATATGTAATATTTATGGTGGTCTGACTGTTTATAGGAGACCTTTCAGAACTTCTTTCAGGGCAGGCTTGGTGATAGTTGATTCTTTCATCTGTTGCTTGTCTGAGAAGGTTTTTATGCATCCATCTAGTCTGAATGACAGTCTACCAGGATACAGTATTCTTGTCTGAAAGGCTTTCTCATTGAGCACTCGACAGATATCTTGCCTTTTTCTTCTGGACTGTATTGTTTGTGTGGAGAAGTCTGCTGCTAATCTTATGGGTTTTCCTCTGTAGGTGACTCTATTTTTCTCTTTCAACCTTCAGAATCCTTTCTTTATCCTTATTCCTTTCCATTCTAAACATGATGTATCTTGGTGTCTTTAAGTTTAGGTTAATTCTGTTTGGAACCCTCTGGGCTTCTTGAATCTTTTTTTTCTTTATATTTTATTCATTTTTAATTTAATTTAATTTTTTTAAAATTTAATTGCTTTGAATCTTTATGTCTTTTGTGTTGTCTAGACTAGAGAAGTTTTCAGCTATTATGGCAGGAAGAAAACTTTCTTCCTCTCCCTCTCTTTCATCCTCTGGTAAGCCAATAATGCTTATATTATTTTATCCCATATTTCTCTGTTGTTGTTTTCAGTATCTCTTAATCTATTTTTGTGATCTCTTACTTCTTTTTCAGTTGTCTCTAATTCATCCTCTATCTAGCTAATTCTGTCTTCAGCCTCACTGATTCTATTCTGTCTCCCCTCTACTGTTTTCTGGAATTCATCTATTTTGTTACCCTGTTCTGATACTGTTTTAGCTTGTTCAGCTAGTTGTGTTCTTAGCTCAGCTATTTCAGCTTTAAGTTTTCTAATAACCTTTAGGTAATTAGTGTTTTCTTCCAGAGTCTCATTTGTTATTCCTTCATTTCTGATGACATTTCTTTCAAACTCTTTACTCACTCCTATGATTATTTCCTTAACAACTGTTTGGATGTTGACCTCACTATTTTGTGGTTCACCTTTTGGGGGGCTTTTAGCTAGACTCTTGTCCTGGTTCATTTCCCTAATATTTCTTCTTGTTGGTTTTGGTTTAACCATTCCATATATTATGTTATGAGTTCCCTCTCTCCTTACTTTTCAAATTACTGATCACTCTTGCCTGGATTGTCTTATGTTTAAGTAATGTACTTAAAGAGTTCACAGCTGTGGAAACTGACAGTTGTTTCAATATTATTTTAATTCCTGAGTTGGAGCACAGTGGCTTTAAATGCCTTTTCTGTTCTTTTTCATCCCTGTAGGCTATGGGAGGCTGAGGGCTTTTAAACTATAAGTAGGCTTCTTAGCCTAATCCCTCACTCTGCTATTTGGTGGGTTCCTGAAGTCATTCTAGTCCTGCCTTGTTCCATATGATCTCCTTTGGTATTCCTGGTTCCTTTGGGAGAGGAGAGGAGAGAAACACAACTGCTGCTGCTTTGTACCCCCGCCTCCAGAATTGTTGTTGTTGTTGTTGGATAGACTGAGAGAAAACAGGAAGACAGAGAGTGGGAGAGAAAGATAGACACCTGTAGACCTGTTTCACCATTTCTGAAGCGACTCTCCTGCAAGTGTGAAGCCAGGGCTCAAACCAGGATCCTTATGCCAGTCCTTGTGCTTCATAATATAGTATGCTTAACCTGGTGCGCTACCACCTGACCCCCCCTCTTGACTAAAGATTCCATTGAATCTTATCACATTAAGCAATTATCAGTGGGCCAGGCCTTATGCATCATCTAGGCCATATTTGCTTTAGACATCTAATACACCAGCCCCAGATGTCTTTATAGATGTGAAGATAGGTTCCCTTTCATATCTCCTTTCCCAGAGAAATACCTAAACTCTGGCAGAGTTCATGACATATTTTGCTAAGATTAACCAGTTGAAAAAATTGAGAACCATAAATTTCAACACACTTGAAGAAGGTCAGTATGATCTAATGGGAAGAACAGAATAAGGGTTCTGTGGCAAGATAGATCTGGAATGGCTTGACATTGGCTCTTGCATTTAGTTGCACAACCTGAGGTCAAATTCTTTCAGCCTCAAATATAAAAAAATAACATCTAATTTTGACAGTTGTGACAAAGATTGGAAGAGATGATACATAGGACCTAGGATAAGGTTCAACAAAATATTGATTCTGTAGAAACTATCTTCCAAAGGTTTGAAAAAGCTTCTTCCAAGATGCCCAAAGTATTTTCCAATATGTGTCACTTTGATAAGTGGAATTAAAATCAATCACAACTCATGAACTATTACTAAAAACCTTAAAAATTAAAATTACTTTGGTGTAGGGATATCTCTAAAAATAAAAACACACATTGGGGGTCGGGCGGTAGTGCAGCAGGTTAAGCGCATATTTTGCAAGCCAGTATCAGAAACAGCTTAGCATAGTGTTTATGTAGAAAGGTCTTGAGACCTGTGGCACCAAAGGTTCCAGGTTCAAACTCCAGTAACAATAGAAGCCTGAATTGAGCAGAGCTCTAGGTTTAAAAGTGGGAGAGGGTAATGGTGGAGTTCATTGCATAGAGTATAATGAAAGATTGCAAGATGGAGGATAGGAGATAAATCAGAGAAGAAAACTCAAGGCAGAGATGAATAGAGACTTAGAGATACTGCCATGCTGATAAGATATACTGGCACAATATTTGGGATGACAGACTATGGGTCTGGTGCTTGAGGTGAAGAGTCTACTTTGGAAGTCACTGAAGTAGAGGTGGTAGGAGAAGCAGTGGGGGAAATGGACATGGAATCATTTCTGCAAAACAGACCACATAACTAGACACACACACACACACACACACACACACACACACACTTTAGTTATTTCTCTCTCCATATATATATATATATAATTTCCACAAGATCAGAAGTCCCTTTGTTTTATCAAGAAAGTCTGAGGCATGTAAGTTGTGTTTCATAGACAAGTCACAGTCTAGAATTCTAGTTTATACAGATAAAGGGTGTATTTATTCTGCCTTCTCTGGCAGAATTCCCAAGGCGGAACAGAGTCATGAACCTCTGAGGGCTTACAAAGATATGTTCTATGCCTGGTCCTGATTACTCTGGCTCTGGTGAATTGAACGTAATTTCATCAACCCCAGCCTGTATGTACAGATAGGCGTTCACTCTGCCCTGAGTATAGTATAGTTAGGGCAGTGTGATCCCACTGTGGAAAAGCAGCTGGTCACACATGGCTGAGGCATTGACAAAGGCAGCTTTCTCCTCTAAGGTGCTTAAGGGCTCCATGAACCCTCCTCATGCAGATGGCCAATGGTTGGTTTTCTGTGCTTTGCCTGCTTCAGCAAGTGAGCCTCATTCAAAGCCTTCCTCTGTAACTTTTCATTAGTTAGATCAAACCTCTGCCAAAAATAAGTGGTTCCAGATCTAAGAGTAAAGAAAGAGGGGATGGGGGGGAAGCAAACATTTTTCCTTGTCAGTAGTGAAACATCTACCTTTTAAAGCCAGAGGCCCAACTGAATTTTCACAAAACAATGAAAAAAAAAAGATGAGATCAAACTACTCAAGTCCATGCAATCTGTAGTCATAACTCATATAAGCCAGTGTTCCATGTTGATCCAAGCAAAAGAAATATAATTTCAAAATGTGCCTTTAACTTTTTTACATCCCATAGTCAATAGTAGGTATGTGCAAGACAGCTGAAAATATTAACAAAAACAGAAGCTAGGCTACACTATTTTCTGTGTGTAACTATTAAGACATCCAAATGCTAGTTTAATTATATTAATTAATTTATTTATAACATTTAGGGATATTTGTAGTAAGCATATTTTTGTTACCATATTCACCAGCATACGTTTATATCTAAACCAAACATAAAGACCCAAAGTATAGTTGAATTCTTGAAAAACTGACTTCCACCAACATTCAACTTTCTTTGGGGAAGCATGCAGTATATTTTCCTTTTCTTAAAAAAAAAAAAATTCTCCACTCAGAGAATAAAATGTAGTGGAATCACACCAGTGTGCAAAATCACAGCTGTCTGGTGGCAGCCTTACATTAAATGGGTTGAAACCCCACCCTGAAATTCCATTCCTGTCTCAGGACATGCCACTAGAGCTGTGTTATACACTAGCAGTTAGTGAAGCCAGCTGTCTTGAATCCCACATGGCACAGCTGTAATGATTTAAATCAGCTAAGATGACTGTGAGAGTTGCCAACTTGAAAAGGCAAGGTTGGGGGTATGTTTCTTGCTTTGCTCTGTTCAAAGGTTTACATCAAATGCAGTTAATCTATTTCCAATCGTAAGTGATACATACACTGCAAGGGAATCCCTTAATGCATCATGTCTGTGCGTTAACTTTTCAGATAGACAGAGACAGAGGGAGAAGGAAAGGAGGAGAGAAATAGTCATTTATTTAATATAGTCTTGGAATGGTAGTTTTCTCACTCTCAGCTGCTACACATTAAAATCACTAGAGTTTTCAAAAAGTGCTGATGTTTAGGCCTCATCTGAACTGAGTATCTATATCTTGGAATGTTCTTTTAAGTTTCTCTGGTAATTCTGATGTACAGTGACAGCATTCATTCAAAAGTCTTTGTGTTTCTGCTTATGTTTGTCTTAAAAAGGCAAACCCAAATGGTATAGAGAGAACTGGAATTTACTCTCCACCTGGTTCTAAACAATTTAACTTAGGTCTTGATTTCTTTTTCCCCTAGTTATTATCACTATTAATACTTCTATTTCAGGAAGTTGTAAAAATTTCGTGTGAGGAATAAAAAATTCTCTGACAATTTTTTATGAAAACAAAGCACTGTGTGGGCTTCTCCAGGACCTTGCCCTCACTATAGAGCAGCAATGGTGGGGACTGCCCTGCTCTCTAAAGAAAAGCTGGTCACCTTACTCTGCCTCTCTAGGAAGACTGGTCCTGAAATGAGTGCAGCCTAGAATGTCCCCAGCTGTGACCATGGACTGTGAACTCAGACTGACAGGGATGCAGCTATCATATAAGCTCCTTTGATAAATATGAATAGATATGGGTCTTAGGTCAGATTAATGGGGTTTACAGTTAATGGTATTTATATATACTTTCCACATATTTGGAAGCTACTGTCTGCCCTAATCCAGCTTTCTAGACCTATTCTCAACTCTGACACCATCTTCCTAATACTTTTAGTCCAGCTTCATGTTAGCTATCAGGCTCAGGCAAAAATTACCAAAGTCATGGACCCCTTGGAACATACCTAAAATAGACTTCCTAGCTTCTTCCCACATGGAGACCCCCTAGTTTCATCTGCTCCATTCCTACCTTTAGGTTACTGTTTATTAAACAATTTGTCCTGCTTTATATCTTACTGCCTTTCAGCCACCAAGTTGAAGATGCTACCACGATGCCATCCTGTAGTCAAATGCTTTACCTTCATGATGCCATCCTGACTTCCCTGGGAAGACAACCTCACCATGTGTCCTAGAGTCTCACTCCCTAGAGCCCTACTCCACTAGGGAAAAGTAGAAACTGTGGGTATGGATCAACTTGTTAAGGTCTATATCCAGCAGAGAAACAATTACAGAAGCCAGACCTTCCATCTTCTGCACCCTATAATGATCCTGGGTCCATACTCCCTGAGGGATAAAGAATAGAGATGCTTCCAGTAGAAGGGATGGGACTCGGAACTCTGGTGGTGGGAACTGTATGGAATTGTATTCCTGTTCTCGTACAATCTTGTTAATCATTATTAAGTCACTAATAAGAAAAATTAAAAACAGACAGGTTATCATAGCAAAAACTCAATGCAGTCCAGATTGTATTCATTACTGAATTAAATATGATGGTAGGGTAGAATAGAGGAGCAATGAAAGTAATATAAATTAGAAGCCTACTGGGACAAGCATTGGAGTTAATGCATTGCAAGTATTTCATTTAACAGCATGGTCAGGAATGTTCAGATCTTGTAGCTGGCTATTTCACTTAATCTTAAATAAGTCACTTCAATTCTGTGGACCCTGTTTTCCTTACCTATAGGATAAAAAAGACCTTGATTCTGGATCCACAGATAAATTTCATTTGATTTACAGTGTTAAACTATATGCAGCTATCACACAATTCTCCCTCTCTCTCTCTCTCATGCACATACACCTTTACTTTCTTTCCTGAAAAGAAGATCTCTAGCTGACATTTGGTTTCCAAAGAAGCATATAATTCCAAAAGAAAGCTATAAGCCAAAAGCATTTGTCTAGGTCTTCTGAGTATTGGCAGTAGAAATAACACTGCATGTTGGACATCTAACATTATGTGTGAACTTGCTCATATTTATGGAGACAGCTATTTTATTATTTTATGTTATGCAAAATAAAAATAATAACAGCCAGTAATAAAAGGTGATCCAACAATCACTAAATATTGTCACTCAAAACAGGTTAGTTTTAAGATGATATCAAAAGGTTTTCAATGTCTACACTGGCCCAGAGATAACCTAAGTCCTTTGAATGTTCAGAGACAAGGATATAATCTTTCTTGTTTCCAGAGCTCAATTCTTATCACTTGTTTTTGCATTAATTTAAATTTCTTACCTCACAAGAATGCCATCTATAAATATTTTTTCTGGGGCCAGGTGGTGGTACACCCAGTTAAGTGCACATATTACCAAGTCCCTGCTCCCCACCTGCTGGGAGTCTGATTCATGAGTGGTGAGGCAGGTCTGCAGGTGTCTTTCTCTCCCTCTATCGCCCCATCCTCTCTCAATTTCTCTCTGTTTTATATAATATATTATATATATAATATACATATATATTATATATATATATGTGAAGAAAAGAAGAAAATGGCTGCCAGGAGGAGTGGTAAATTCATAGTGCTGGCACTCAACCCCAGCAGTAAACTTTGGTGGCAATAAAAATAAATTAAAAAATTTAAAAAGATTTTTAAAAATATTATTTTCTTTGAGGAAACAGAAATTCAATGAGGACTAATGCAGAATGGTCCAAAATGCAGTATTATGCTTTTATCCACTAGGCCATATAAACCCCTATGATATTAAGGATATTTTGGCCAACGTTTTTTTCTCATGATATCATCAATTCTACATATGTCTCCAAAACACATGTTCTAGATCCAGGCACCCCTAAGGTCATAAATAAGTCTTAATTTTATTTATTTTTACCACAGCACTGCTCAGCTCTGGCTTATGGTGGTGTGGGAGACTGAATCTGGGTCTTTGAAGCCTTAAGCATGAGAGTCTCTTTGCATAACCATTATGCTGGCTATCCACTGGTCCAACTCCTAACTTTATACAAAGTTTCTAACCCCCAAGAACCTCATTTTTTCTCCTGTAAAAACTGAAACAATGCCTATGCTCCAGCATTATCATTATAAATGATATAACGGAGATAATAAACCTACAGTAATACCTACCATGTAATATTACTCAACTAGTATTGATTTATCTTTGAACTGTTTTAACTAGTACTCCATTACATCTACTAGAATTGTCCCCAAAATATTAAATGGGAAAGTACCTATTAATGCAAAATTGTTCTGTGTTATAACTTCTGTATTTGAATGAAATATATTTTCTGGACACCCACTGAAATACTCAATTCTTTTCTTTATAAATTTATTTTATTTTTATTTCGTTTATTCTATTTTAAACAGAGCTAGAGAAACTGAGAGGGAAGAGAGATAGAGATGAAGAGAGACAGAGAAACAGGTGCGGTGGTGCACCTGGTTGGGTGCACATGTCACAATATACAAGGACCCAGGTTCAAGCCCTTGGTCCCCATCTGCATGGGGGAAAGCTTTGCAAGTGTTGCAGGTGTCTCTGTCTCTCTCCTTATCTCTCCCATCCTCTCAATTTCTGGTTGTCTTTATCCAATAAATAAAAATAATTAATTTTTTTAAAAAAATGTTTTAAAAAGAAAGAGAAACACCTGTAGGACTGCTTCACTGCTTGTGAAAATTCTCCCCTGCTGGCAGGGACCAGATTTCTGAGGAAGAGACAGAGAGAAACATCAGAGCACTGCTCAGCTCTGACAGGGGATTGAACCCGGGACTTGGAGTCTCAGACATGAAAGACTTTTTGCAGAACCATTATGTAAATTCCTAGTTGACCCAGGAGAGGAGAGGAGAGAAACAGCTGCTGCTGCTCTGTAGCCCCGCCTCCAGAAGTCTTCTGTGTGCTTTAATTCCATAGTAACATGCTCTTTTAATTCTTGCTTAATTCTTGGAGAGTCCTCATAATGAGCTCTGTGTAGTCTGTCTCTAAGAGTGTCTCTAAATCTGTAATTCCTTGGATTTCCTCTGTTTTTTTTCTGTCTGGCTGATAAGGCATAGTGGGCTGTTTGGTTCTATTTCTCTGCTTGCGCATTTTTTGTGCTGGTTATTGATGGCCAGCAGGTGGTGCCATTGTGATCTCTAGGTTTCTCTTGTATGATCTGTGGTAGGTGGGACAGAGTGTGTGTGTGTGTGTGGGGGGGTTTGCTTTGGGCTGTCTTGTGGTCACAAATACCCTGTTTTATGTTGTCCTTGCCTTAAATTCAGAAGGCTAACCACCCCCCAAGTCAAAGACTGAGAGGTTTCTTCCGGCACTAGCAACAACATTACTTGCTTGCTGTGCTTAAAGTGAAATTGCCAAAATCGTGCAGTGCCAACGCCACAACCCCAAGTTCTGATTGGACTTTATTGTTCTTCAACCCATGCCCATGCCTCTTTTCAGAAACTCCAACTACACGCAAGCACCCACGTGAGGCTGCAGAACTTTCAGCTGTAGATTATGACTTCAATTGGGTCTCTTGCATTTATTTGTTGTTTTGGGAGGAGAGGTGATTTGGTCCCAGTTATTCCATGGCCATGCCTCTCGGAAGTCCCCCCCCAGCTTGCATATTATAACATGCATGCTCTACCAGGTGTGCCATCACCTGGCCCACTCAAATGAATTTTAAGAGAAAAAATGAATACCAAATTTGTGCAAGGTAAGATGCTAGATATTTTCATATGAAATATCTTCTTCTTGTTGTTCTACATTACATTTTATATTTATATGTTATATTTGTCCCTCTTCCTTGGTCAAACAGCATGTAAAATTGGTGAAGGAGGCCAAAAGGCACAAACTTACAATAGTAAACTAAGTCACAGATCTTGTAAACCAACATTACCTCAGTAAAGAGAAAAATTAAGCAGGCCATATGTACATATAAAGAATTATCAAATAAATAAATATGAAAGGTACAGAAAATACATAATTTGAAGCAGGACTATAACCATGCTTTTTTAAAATAAAAATTGTATTCTGTGGTCATAGCTAGGAACATTCTAGGCTGCACTCATTGCCAGATCCATTCCCAAAGTGGTAGAGTATTTTGGCCCCACCTTCTTTCAGAGAATGGGGCAATCTCTACCATTATTGATCCATATTGAGGGCAAGGTCCTATAGGGGCCCACAGAGGGGTCCATTATGTTGTTCCTGATGGAAATGACCAGTGACAGTAGAGAGAGGGATTAGAGGTGTAGGCCCATTATGTCTGTGTGGGAATCCCAGGACTCCCTTACTAGGGCCCTGGGTAATGGGATGGCCTGGTAGTGAACACAAGAGCCATCATTAAAGAATGCCAGTCTCTTGCCCTCATCCAACTTTTGTAGTCCTTACTTTGTCTGACAAGGTTAGCCTTGGAGTGTTGGTATGCTTCTAAAAACCCCTTCTGTTTCGTTAGTTTAATACCCCCTGCTTAACACTGTATTCTATTTACATAACTACTGTATTCTATTTACATAACCACTGCTGCGGTCTATTTACATAAATCACTTTTACATTTACATAAAGCACCACCCTCCCTCCAGGGCATTGGTGGTTCAGTGGTAGAATTCTTGCCTGCTCCGCCCCCTCTCCTTGTCACACCCTGATTTTCACCAGTCACTTTTCTCTCCACCCTCTGTATGTCACATCTTGTTTACACCCTACTTGGAAAGTATGTAAGGACAACATTGTTTGTTTTAGTTAGTTGGTAGTTGTGTTAGTTTTAGTCTAGCTTGGCTTAGATTGCGCTGCGTCCTGCATGAATAAAGAGATACTGCGTACAACCCAGCCATGAGTCCCGGGTCGTCTGTTACCCGCCCGTGAAGCCAGCCCGTCGAAAACAACATTGGAGTGACTGAAGGAAGTGAAATAGAAAGTATATGGGGAGGGTATCTAGGTCTAAGTAGAAACCATTTGACTAAGTACTTTATGATTTCTTTTCTTTTTCTTTTTTTAGGCCTTTCTACTACCTTGCTGCACTTATTGTGTCACTGCAAAGTGTTTTTAGGTATATATTTTTCCCTAACTTATGGGTACATATGCACATATGCTTTGTCTCCTGGGCCCTGGTCCATATCTAGGTGCTGTGGCTTTGTTACGAAGTGCACTACCTGAATAGGAATTAAGGAGTTCCATGAGCTAAATGACATAAAAAATGACAGCAGCAAGAAATGCTGGAGAGGCTGTGGGGACAAAGGAAAGCTTCTGCACTGCTGGTAGGAATGTAAATGGGTCCAACCTCTGTGGAGAGCAGTCTGGAGAACCGTCACAAGGCTGGAAATAGACCTCCCATATGACCCAGTAATTTCTCTCCTAGGGATATATCCTAAGGATTCCATAACACCCAACCAAAAAGATATGTGTACACCTATGTTTATAGCAGCACAACTCAGAATAGTTAAAACCTGGAAGCGAACCAGGTGCTGAACAAAAGATGAATGGCTAAGAAAGCTGTGGAATATTTACACAATGGAATACTATGCAGCTGCTAAGAACAATGAACCCACCTTCTCTGACCCATCTTGGATGGAGCTAGAAGGAATTATGTTAAGTGAGCTAAGTCAGAAATACAAAGAAGAGTATAGAGTATGGGATGATCCCACTCATAAACAGAAGTTGAGAAAAAGAAGAGCAGAAAGGGAAACTCAAAGCAGAATCTGACTGAGTTTGGAGTAGGGCACCAAAGTAAAAATCTCTAGGTGGAGGGTGAAGGTAGATGTTCAGCTCCACTGGGGCTGGTGGGTGGGGGGAGACTTTTGGTGGTGGAAATGGTGCTAATATACACTTATATTAACTTATAGTCTCATAAATTACTACTTAATATGAGAAGGGAAAAATGGATTGAGTGTCTCAAACTTTTTGATGCATAGACCATAGCTCTGAGTATATATGTTCCTTCAATCTAAGCACTTAAAACTTCAGATTGGTGGGAGTCGGGTGGTGGCACAACGGGTTAAGTGCAGGTGGCGCAAAGCACAAGGACCGGCATAAGAATCCCAGTTCTAGCTTCCAGCTCCCCACCTGCAGGGGAGTTGCTTCACAGGTGGTGAAGCAGGTCTGCAATTTGTGTCTATCTTTCTCTGTCCCTCTCTGTCTTCTCCTCCTCTCTCCATTTCTCTCTGATCTGTCCAAGAACAATGACATTAATAATAACTACAACAATAAAACAACAAGGGAAACAATAGGGAATAAATAAATAAATAAATTTTAAAAAGTGAAAAAAAACTTCAAATTGGTAATCAGACTGAATTTTGACATTGAGTTCAAATTGTTAATACATTTCTAATAATGACTTGTTATTTGAAATATTAAATCTCCTAAAAAATTAGACTAGTGAGAACAGAAGCAAATGGTGATGCCACTTTAAAGATACAACTATATGTAAATAGCAGAAAAGGACACAAATTATGGCTAGATCTGGTATGATATAGTAAATCCTAACAATGGGATTATTATTATTATTTTATTATTTTATTTTTAAAATTTATTTATTCCCTTTTGTTGCCCTTGTCTTTTTTTAATTGTTGTAGTTATTATAGTTGTCGTCATTGTTGGATTAGACAGAGAGAAATGGAGAGAGGAGGGGAAGACAGAGGGGGGAGAGAAAGATAGATACCTGCAGACCTGCTTCACCACCTGTGAATTGATTCCCCTGCAGGTGGGGAGTCGGGGGCTCGAACTGGGATCCTTGCACCGGTCCTTGCACTTTGTGCCACATGCGCTTAACCCGCTGTGCTACTGTCCGACTCCCTACAATGGGATTTTTAAAGTTAACCCAATTGCCAAGTAATCTGGTTATAGCAATAACTGTATATTGCCTTCTTAAACCCTTAGGCAGCAGGAACTTTTCCCTTTCTTTATAAAGCCCATATTTCTCCCTGGACTGGAACCTTTAGGGTGAGGCTCACTTTCCTGCATGCTTCTCTCAATTCATACCAACTGATACTGCATCTGCTGAACCCATTCTAAGCAATGCAACCAGTACCACCTCAGCATGTTTCACTTCAGACTGCATCCAGAGACATTAGATGTGGAATAGCAACCCTTTAGCTTCATTACTCGGGTGAGACCTTTCCTAGGTCAAAGGACTCCTTAATTCCATTTCAGGTGGTGCACTTCTTAACAAAACCTCAAAACCTAGATATAAATGAGGGCCCATGAGATAGGGCATATGTACAGGTATCCATAAGTTAGCGGAAAATATATACCTGAAAGCAAAAGTGCACAATAGTTTGCAGTGAGTCAATAAATGCAGCAAGCAAATAGAAATACCTAAAAAGACACCATAAAGTACATAATTAAATAGTTTCTACTTATACTTAGATACCCTCCTCATCTATCTCCTATTACACAACCCTCAATCACTCCAAAGCTAACCATGTCAGACAAAGTAAGGACTACAAAAGCAGAATAAGGGCAAGAGACTGGCATACTATAATGATACCTTTTTAGTCATTACCAGGCCACTCCATCACCTGGGGATGTCCTGGGATTCCCACACAGACACTATGGGCCTAGACCTCTACAGAACCCTGTTGCTATGCTTCACATTGGTTTGGTCTCCCCCCCACCCCCCGCCTCTGGGAGGTGGTGGTTTAGCCCCTGCTAGTTTCACGGGCCCCCTTCTCCCCGTCCCCAGAAAACCCTACGGACTTCCAGAGTCCCTGCCACAGCCGCCGTGGGGAGAAAGATGGAGAAGCACATGGTGTGGTGATTTTCCCACTCGTGAATAAAGATTAAACTGCGTTGTCTGCCCAGCCGTGTGTCCTCGAGACTCTGTCTACCACCGCAAAGCTAGCCCGGCCTGCTAGAGCTCCGAACTTTAATGACATATGGTGCCCAACGTGGGGCCGAGTGCCCCGGCCCGGTCACCTTGTCCCAGAGCCGTGTGTCCCTGAGTCTCTGTCTACCGCCGCAAAGCTAGCCCGGCCTAATGGAGCCCCGAATTTTAACGACAAATGGTGCCCACGCGGACCTTATCTGCGCATTCCCCCAGATAAGTGAAGACTTTGCCTACCTATCTACAATGGCCTTCTTTTCTGCTTGTGAAGAGGTTTCCAAAGGCCTCTGCCCTTTCTTCATGAGACTGTTTCTGGAACATTTATCTCTGGACTACTCTGTGGTTTCTGCCCAACGCCAGCCTGCAGGAGCCCAACGCCAGCCCACAAGATCTGTCTTTCCACCGCATGGCGCAGGGCATTGGGCGTGGGCTCCTCCCACACTGCTCAGCCACCAAGAGTAGGGCAGCAGGCATGGCGGCAAGGCTGCAGCCCATCATGGCTGCCACTCCGGGGCACCTTGGCCCGTGCCTTCTGCACTGCCGGCACGCCTGCCCTCCTGCTATGAAGTCTGGGCAGATCCCAGACTACCTGGAGACCATGGGTTCCCTGCCGAAACTGGGCCCCCTGGCCGAGATCCCCAGCTTGGGTCTGAAGGCAGACGAGCTATAATACGCAGAGATTCGTCCAGAGATCACAACCTACAATTCCTAGAAGTGAAGCTGCCCAAGAAACCACCGCTAGACAACACACTTCCCGAATGGCTAAGACAGTACAGATCTAAATTCGTGTTTAAAATGACATGTCTTCATAACAAAGGTTTCTCTCCTTGTGTATTAAAGACCATGTTTATGTGTGTGTTTAAAGTTTGGTAACATTAACTTTAAGGTTAAAAATATAACTTTAAAGCTATATTCTTACCAGACAGAGTTAAATAAAAAAGGTTTTCAACATAATTCTCATAAAGATAAAATTAATTTACATTTGAAGTCTGAGGTAAAAATTAGTTAAAAATCAATATATTTTAACTAAGTTGGTCTAAGAAAAAAAAACCTGCGCACAACTAGGGTGTGTCTCCATCTTGAATGGGTGTAACAAAAGGTTAAATAGACTTGTTGATATGTAAAACTCTCAATTACCTTCTCAATTAGAAATGGTAGATTACACAATGGTTATGCTAATGATTCTCATGCCTGAGGTTTTTTTTTCATGGTTCTCTGTTTACCTTTCCACATTCTATTGTTTAAACTTTAAACAACCTTAAAATCATACTAAAAAAGATTTCCAATTGTAATAGAGTTATCAATTGTGATAAACTTCTAACCTGCTACAAGTTTTGTTTCATAGTAAGTAAATTGCAGCTGTCAAGTTCTCTACAGAAAAGTGGAATTCCGCAGCTGACCTTCCTCATACAACGTTCCACCCCCTGGCATTCTTCCGTGGACATCTGCTTTGGACTGGCATTTCTATCGGACTCACTGGTACACCTCTTGGACACTTTGCACAAAACTAGCAGCTTCCCTTTATGCTGCTGGGTTTCTCAAAGACTGACTGCAGCCAGCTGCCTTGAGACGCTAGGCCTTACCCTCCCCCCATGCTATAAAATGCCCATCGAGGCAAGTAACGCCCCCCCAGAGGCAAAAAAAAGGTCCCCCTTAGGCCTTCCCTTGGCAGCACACTGGTTCTTGTTGCTCGCTTACATGTTCCTCCATGTTTGTGCCAGTTTCTTTTTTGAAAATGCCTGTACGATATAGGTTTCTGTTCACCCCACATTCCTGATACTATGGTCATTTAGTTAAGAAGAAAAGGGGGAATTGTTGCTATGCTTCACACTGGTTTGGTCTTCCCCCCCCCCACCCCCCCTCTGGGAGGTGGTGGTTTAGCCCCTGCTAGTTTCGCGGGCCCCCTTCTCCCTGCCCCCGGAACCCCAATGGACTTAGAGAGTTCTTGCCGCAGCTGCCGGAGGAGAAGGATGCAGGACAGATCTGTGTGGTGATTGGTTTGGGTTAGTTTATGAATCGTTGTTCGTGAATAAAGAAATACAGCATCTCTGCCCAGCCATGTGTCCGCGAGTCTCTGTCTACCACCGCGAAGCTAGCCCGGCCTGCTGGAGCCCTGAATTTTAATGACAGAACCCTCTCACTACTGTCACTGGTCTCCACCAGGAACAACATAATGGACCCTTCTGTGAGCCCCTATAGAACCTGGCCCTCAATGTGGATCAACAATGGTAGGGTCAATTCTCTGAAGGGAGGTTGTAGAACATACTTGACCTACTACCTGAAGAAAAAATGGTTCCTGAAATTAGAGCAGCCTGGACTGTTCCTAGCCATGACCACAGAATGTGAGCTCAGATCTATAGGGATGCAGAGGTTACATAGGCTCCTATGTGGAATATGGGCCCCAAATCAAATTGATGGGGTTTACAGTTAACAATATTCATATACTTTCTCCATATTTGGCAGCCACTCTCTTCCCTGATCCAGCTTTCTAGTCTTTTTCCCCAACCATGACACCATCTCCTCAGAAAATAATCTGGGTCCACCTGCATATTAGATGTCAGGAGAAGGCAAAAACTAGTAAAAACAGGGGGTCCCCTGGAATATACCTATAATAGACCTACTAGCTTTTTCCAAAATGGAGACCCCAAATCTTCATATTCTTGCCTTTAAATTCATGATTAGGCAATAATTTATTCTGCTTTATATCTTAACTCTTTTTCAGCCACCAAGTTCAAGATTATACCATGATGCTAACAGGACTTCCCTGGGCAGATGACCCTACAAATGTGTCCTGGAGTCTTGCCTTCCCAGACTCCTGTCCCACTAGGGAAAGAGAGAGACAGGCTGGGAGTATGGATTGACTTGTCAATGCCCATGTTCAGCAGGGAAGCAATTACAGAAACCAGACCTTCCACCTTCTACACCTCATAATGACCCTGGGTCCATGCTCCCAGAGGGATAAAGAACATGAAAACTATCAAGGGAGGTGATTGGATATGGAGTTCTGGAGGTGTAAATTTTGTGTAAATGTACCCTTCTTAACCTATAGTCTTGTCAATATTTCCATTTTACAGATAAAAATTAATAAAGAATAATAAAATGGCCACTGGGGGAGGAAAATTCATTGTGTAGGCTTTGAGTCCAATAATAATGCTGGAGTAAAAATAATAATAATAATAAAAAACATGGGAGGTTACAGTATTATGTTGAAAACTAAGAAATGTTACACATGTACAAACTAGGGTACTTCACTGTTGACTGTAAACCATTAATTCCCCCCTCAAAAAAAAAAAACCCTAAAACAAATAATAAGTTAAAAAGCCCTATAGTGGAGGAGGATATCACTGGTTTGAAGACCTAAAATTTAGTAATGGAGATGAGAAAGGAGAAGGGTGACTCAGAGATAAGGTTTAAAAGACTGATAGAGCTCAAATCATGCAGGACTAGAGGACAAGCTAGAGCTTTCATACTTAATCCTAAATACAATGTGAAGCCAATGATAGGTCCCAAGGATAGTGATGGAACCTGACTTTTTTTTTAATTGTTATATAGAGAATGGCTGCTGGGAAAAAAAAAAAGGATAGATGTAAGAAGAAGTGTTTGGCTTTAGGCAAGAAAAGGAGGAGAAGAAAGAGAAGGAGAAGAAGAAAAAATGAAGAAGAAGGAGAAAGAAAAATACAAAATACATTATGTAAACTTTTACAGTACCTGACTAATTAGAGGTTACCAACAGCAAGGGATGGGGAGATGGGGCAATAAATCAGGACAAAGAAGACACACGTTGATTTTCAAGTGAGGCACATCTGAAACCTATAGAATGTTACAATGCAATCATGTTTTAATTAAAATTAGAAAATTAAAAAAAACTGGAAGGATCTTGAAAAAAAACTTGACTTCTAGATTTCTGGCATAAGTAACTGGGTGGAAGGTAATATTTACTGAGGTGGAGGAGGAACAGGAATGTTCAAAACAAAGCTTTCAGTCAACTCGGTATGCACAACTGCTGTTCATGTCCTGACCTTCTGCCAAATGAATATTTTCTCACTTAGTTCTCTAACATTTCATCCCCCTCAAAGGTTCCTTTCTGAAAACCTTAGCCATAACTGCCACAACAACAAAATTTGCTTTTAACTGGCAGGACAAAAATGGTGAGCGGAGTTAGATGACTGACTCTAAAATTAAAGATAAAATGACAGACGTTAATGACATTATAATCCTTAACACAGAATTTAAGATCAATATAATACACAGACAAAAAACAGCCAAGAAAGCCAAATTCTGCATTCAGTAATGTTCCCACCATAAACATCCAGCACAGTATATCATTAAATATTTGTGTTGAACTATAATATCAGCCTTTTCTCTAGGTTTAGAGCTCTATGTGGGCAGAGGGCATACTGGTTTGCTCAACATGAGGTCCCCTATTGCTTGTACCCCAGCAATAGAGCATCATAACAAATAGGCTAGGCAATGAATAAGTTCTTTGTATTTGTGGTCCTGGAGGTGGCACAGTGGATAAAACATCGAACTCGTGGGAGTCGGGCTGTAGCGCAGCGGGTTAAGCGCAGGTGGTGCAAAGCACAAGGACTGGCATAAGGATCCCGGTTTGAGCCCCGGCTCCCCACTTGCAGGGGAGTCGCTTCACAGGCGGTAAAGCAGGACTGCAGGTGTCTGTCTTTCTCTCCTCCTCTCTGTCTTCCCCTCCTCTCTCCATTTCTCTCTGTCCTATCAAAAACAACAACAACAATAATAACTACAACAATAAAACAACAAGGGCAACAAAGGGAATAAATAAAATAAATATTAAAAAAAAAAAGAAAAAAAACAAAACATCGAACTCGCAAGCATGAGGTCTTGAGTTCAGTCCCCGGCAGCACATGTACCAGAGTGATGTCTGGCTTTTTCTCTCTCCTCCTATGTTTCTCATTAATAAATAAAATCTTTAAAGAAAAATATTTAGGAAGTCGGGCAGAAGTACAGTGGATTAAGCACACATGGCACAAAGTGCAAGGACCAGCATAAAGATCCTGGTTCAAGCCCCCGGCTCCCTAGCTGTAGGGAAGTCACTTCACATGTGGTGAAGCAGGTCTGCAGGTGTCTATCTTTCTCTCCCCTTCTCTTTCTTCCCCTCCTCTCTAGATTTCTCTACGTCCTATCTAACAACGGCAACATCAATAACAACAACAATAAAAAACAACAAGGGCAACAAAAGGGAAAATAAGTAAATAAACATAAAATAAAAATAGATAATAAGTTTTTTGTATTTTAAAATAACTATTGAGAAAAAGTTGTTTTACATGGTTATTGTGAATAAATATTTTTGAAGAATGTTTACACTGTTTTACTTGTTCACTGACAGAAATGATTAGTTGTCCCCAATATCCATTGAGAGGATTGACAGGATTTGGTCTCAGATTAGATAGAACCTAGAAAAATAGATTCAAATAAAAGAGGTCCAAAAGGCCTAGGGATCCACTTCTTTGTACTTGACATTTTTACTGTCTCCTGGCATCATCCCACCTGGTAGAGAAAGCTTCACAGTAGGTGAAACAGTGATGCAGTTGTCTTTTTCCCTGTCCTCTATCTCCCTATCTATCTCTCAATTCTTCTCTTTCTGTATCCAGTAAGTGTGTGCATACACACACACACACACACACACACACACACAGTCTCCAGGGATATAGCTGGAAAAAAATGTCAGTTTTAGAGTCCCTCGCAGATCATTTTAGGGGAAACTCAAAAATGTCTATAGCTAGACATTTATAAAATCTACTATACCATTCCTTTATAAAAGACTACTACAATAGTAAATTTGTATTACTCAATTTTTTTTTGGCTTCAACTCAGTGTTAAACAAGTTTGGCAGTAGGCAAAAAAATCACACCCACTGCTATGTACACAACAGTCAGTGGAGTTGCGATTTAATGCAATACCAATAATTGCTGATTTTAAATTAGGGGCCAGAGAAAGAGCTCACCTGAGTAAACACCTGCTTTGCCATGTGAACAAGACAGATTTGAATCCCAGACTCTCACAATACTAAGCGGGACTCTCAGTGCTATAGTAACTATCTATCATCTATCTACCTACCTACCTACCTACCTGCCTGCCTGCCTGCCTGCCTGCCTGCCTGCCTGCCTGCCTGCCTACCTACCTATCTCCCACACTGAAAAAAGTTAGCCAGGACCTGCCAATGCCCATGTCCAGCAGAGAAGCAATTATAGAAGCCAAACCTCCTGTTGGGCACTACGCCAGCTCCCCCCTGCTACATGCTTCATTGCTTGATGCTGTGGTCTATTTACATAATCATTGTTTTGACTGAGACCCACACTGCCTGCAGGGTATTGTTTAACCCACTGGTTAGAACTTTCGTAACAGCTGCTATGGAAGCTTTTTACCTTCCCGCTCTTTTCTTTTTTCTACCCCCCCTCTCCTAGCCATTTCCTTTTCCGATCTGCCACTTCCATTTCAAAAGATATAAAGAAAGGCGTTGTCTCTGATCAATAAAGGCATTGCATTGCATTCCCGCTCAGCCACGAGTTCCTGGTTTCTTCCCTCTCCAGCGATGCTAGCAACCTCCCACCTGCTGCACCCCATGATGATCCTAGGTTCATGCTCAGAGAGATAAGAATAGGAAAGCTTCCAGTGGAGGGGATGGGATACAGAACTCTGGTGGTGGGAATTGTGTAGAATTTTACCCCTCTTATTTAACAGACTTGTCATTCAAAATTAAATCAATTAAAAGAAAAGTTAGCCAGGAGTGGTGAAGCTCACATGACAAAGATTAATAAATAAAACAAAACATACTTTAATAACCCTGCAATCATGTCATATCCTGTAAGATGAAGCTCACTGCATGCCTATTATGTAATAGGCAGGAGCTTGACACTTCACCCATATTACTTTATCTTCCTGATCCCACTGTCACTGCCATGTTAAGATGAGAAATGAGGCTAGTGTTCTAAGAAAAAGAATTGCAATAGTAGCCTGCTAGATGGCAATAACATGATCATTTAGCTCCTGCTTCCCTTGATATCACATTCCAACCATTGTTGCTACTTTGGGTCACATGTTTGTAAATATAAACCTATTTAAGCAAGAATCAGCTAAAAGGTTCAATGATGCAGTCACTGACTATAACTAGCTATATAACAGATACCAGCAAACACTTGCTTAGTGTTGCTTAGTGCTAGCATATGTATTTCACTTAACTGTGGTGATCATAAGTGCCACTGATTTTTGTCTTCACCACTCTGGACTGACCTTTTTTTTAAAAAAATTTTTTTTTTAATTTATAAAAAAGAAACACTGACAAAAACCATAGGATAAGAGGGGTACAACTCTACACATAGACAGAGTGAAAAACACCATAGTACTGAATGTGGTAGGAGCTAAACTTGAACCTGAGTTGTACACTTGGCAAGGCAGGAGCACTATCCAGTTCAGCTGTTTTTCTGGCCCTATAAGTGTCATTTTGAAGGTGAAAAAAATTTAGCTTCAGCAGTCAGCAAAGTGGCTCAGTGAGTATAGCACAGGACTTGTGTATGTGAAACCTTGCTTTCAGTCTCTGGTACTGTATATGCTAGACCAGTCAGGACCTGTTTTTCTATCTCTCGCTCATAAAATAAACAACATAATAAAATATTAGGATTTTTTTCTGCCTAAGGAACTCAAAGGTTTTCTTAATTAATCTTGTGAGATCCTACTTTCAGAGTTATGAATTCCTGTTATTTAAAAAAATGAATTTGAGGGGCAGGGTGGTGGCTGGCCTGGTAGAGCAAGTATGTTTGCATATGCAAGGTTATGGGTTCAAACCCCCCCCCCCCCCCAGGGACCCATCTGCAGGGAGAAGCTTAAAAAGCAGTAGGGTTTCAGGTCTCTCTTTCTCACACTCTGTCTCTCACCCTCTAACAAAAAGAAAGGAAGAAAAATAGTCACTGGGAGTTGGGTGAATAGCAGTGATAATTCTGGGGTCGGGCAAGGGAGGGAATTTGAGTGTTAGATTAAAATTTAAGTAGTTACACTGGGTCTTGGAAACTGTGACTCACGCCTAAGCCTGGGTTGGACATCATACAGTCATTTGCCAGGCACAGACCAGCCTTCAGTGACCATGGGATGGACCATGAGATAAAGATAATGTGACAGATAAGGTGGATTAAGGGGAAGTGTCCTGGCAGAAAAAGTCACATGCTCTTGGGAGAGTTCTGGAAGTGAAGGAACAGAGAATACCAGTAATAGAAATAAGTCAGAACAGACCTACTTGTGTGCTCAGTACTAGCAGCATTGCAGGCAGTAAATTTCCAGATGAGCTTAGAAGTAAAAACAAAGAGGAAATTGAGGGAGAAGAATTTTTCAGTCACAACAGGTTACTTGGACAGGAAAAGTAGGAGCTTAAGGAGAACACTTCCAAGATTGAGAGAATCCTCGGGCTTATTCT
Organism: Erinaceus europaeus; assembly: GCF_950295315.1. NCBI lineage: Eukaryota > Metazoa > Chordata > Mammalia > Eulipotyphla > Erinaceidae > Erinaceus > Erinaceus europaeus. The sequence continues at coordinate 123,343,166 of NC_080162.1, forward strand.
ATAAGCTGATACTGTTGGGTACCTCATACACAGAAGACATGCTCATATATTTATACAGTGCAAAGAAAGAGAGGGCAATATGTTCCCTCATCAATGCTGTGAGGAAGATGCCAGACATAATCTTGTTTAGCAGATGGCAAAAAGAACTTAGCAAAATAAATAATTTGTTAAATGTCACAGAGCCATAAAAAGTAGAGGTAAGATGTAAATTTTTTGTTTATTCAATTATTGGATAGAGACAGAGAGAAATTGAGAGGGGGGAGATAAGAGAGGGAAAGAGACAGAGAGAAGTTGAGAAGGGGGAGATAAGAGAGGGAAAGAGAAAGAGAGACACCTGCAATCTGCTTCACCACTCATGAAGCTTTCCCCCTGCAGGTGGGGACCAGAGGCTTGAACCTGGGCCCTTGCGCACTGAAATGTGTGCACTTAACCAGGTGTACCACCATCCAAATTCCTTGGAGCAGGATTCTGTTTGGCTCTAAAAACCTAAACTAATTTCTGGAGATAGAAATAATAATGGTCACCTCCAAGGGGATTTATTAGAAAAAAAAAAAAGGATAAAGAAAAAAAGCATGCAGGCAGTTTTTAGAGTTCTAAAAATGTTCAGTGTCCCAATTGGCAGCTTCTCAGGAATATACATTTCACAAAAAAAATTTAAACTATACATTTAAAAGTTGTATGTCTATTCTATGAAAGATGACAGCGCAATTTAAAATACAATTTTATTAAACTCTTGAGCTTTCCCCTCCTAACTCATGCATTCTCACTGCGGTTGACTTTGCTTCCAAACAGCAGAAATTTGCATTTTGGAATAAAAAAAATCCACTTTTTGTATATATAAAGCATAGACATGCATATATATGTGCATATATATTATTACAAAATAGTATATCTAAATTTTATGAGAAGGGATAATTAAAAGAAAAAATATCTTACAAAAATCCGTGTACTTAATATTACATTTATTATTTAGTATTTTTGAGAATTTGAGAGTTTTGAGGTAAGAAACACTTTTTTTCCTCCCAGGGTTATCACTGAGACTGGGTGCCTGCACTAAGAATCCACTGCTCATGGAGATCATTTTTTCCTTTTTGGAGAGAACAGCGAGAAACTGGGAAGTGTAGGGGTAGAGAGAAAGAGAGAGAAAGACAGACACAGCAGACCTGCCTCACCACTTGTGAAGCGACCCCCCTGCAAGTGGGTTTTGGGTGTAGACCTCTCCCAATCTTTGCACGAGTCCTTGTGCCTCATACTATATATGCTTAACCAGTGCACCACAGCCCAGCCCTGAGAAACACTTTTTTTTTTATCATTGCTATATTGAAATAATCTCTACATTTCAGTTTACTCATGACTTGCAATCTTCTTTTTCCAAGACATCATGATCCCTTCTGGATTTCCTCTGTAGAGGTAAACTGGAAGTGTGTGAGTATGCCTATGTCTACACAATGACACATATATGCACAAAATACACACAATCACAGGTAGACTTCTTTGATTTTAATCCAATCTTTAGATCTAATTTCAAGCATCTTTTTTTTTTCCAGGAAAGCATTTTGTGTCCTACAAAAATCAGAAGCGCCATCTTTTCTTCATAGCTATCATTTTAAATTATATATTCAAGAGTAGAATTATTTGACTAATACCTCTCTCCTTCTCTTGACCATAAAATCTGTGATGCCTGAACACAGTATCTGCATAGGGTAGATGGCCAATAAATACTGACTAAACAAAGAACTTTGTGAAGTTGCCCCTATCTTCTCCAGGGCAGTCAGAAAATGGCATGAAGGTTGGCACCCTGCTAAGAAAGGACACAGCAGAAAAAGGATCTGAGTGGAAACCCTGAGAAATGGCCTTTCATGTTGACAGCAACCCCACATACTAGCAAGCAAAGCAATCTTGACCCTATTATTTCCTGTTGAAAACTGGCAGTTTCTCTACAGTAAGATGTATCAACACATAAAAATCAATACTTTGAACCACCATCACCACCACCACCACCACCCCCACACACACATGCGACTTTTCTAAAGGAACTGCTTTTCAAATATCATAGGCCAGTTTTTAAGCTGCAGTGGGATCATCAACAGTTTGCTACTTCAGTTCCTAAGCTGCTATGGCTAAATTAATTGAGAATTTCAGATGGTTTGCTCAACCTGGTCTTTCCTGGTTCAAGAGAAAGATTCAATGAAATCCATAAGTTTGTTGCTATGGGAAGGAGAGACTAAAAAAAAAAAAGTAGTTTGGACAGTTTTCTGCTATATGAAAATCAGGAATTTTTGAAAGTGGAAAAAGAAAAGAATCAAATAACCGCAATTCTTTACTCTGACTCAGACAGTTCTGTTTCTATATAAACTGAAAACAAACAAACAAAAGAGGTCCAGTAAGTCCACATCCATCAATTCATCACAGCAGGAAACAAGAAAAGAAGCCAGGAGTCTTGGAATCACTCTGAGAGTTGGCACAGGGTTGCATGAAAACTTGAATATGGTTTTTCACAGAATTTAATTATTTCCACAAGAAAAAAAAACTTTCCAGAAAAAACCCAAGGATGATCTTTTGAACCTTATTTGTAAATAAGATTCAAATTCCCACAGTCTGAAGGTTAAATGGTTTGCTCTGACAACTTTTAATTCAACTAACACAACTGAATACTTTGCATTTTTCACTTGAAGGATCCTAGTCCTGACCTAAATGGAGGGCTAAATTCCAAGAATAAAAAGCATTTATTTAATCTTCAAGTTAACCCAGGTGAACATGTGGCCATGCTAACAATTTATTTTGAATATAATACAAATTCTTACAACCAAAGACATTTGAAAGGTCAAGCATCCAGGAACAGTTTACAGGGGTCTAAGGATTTAATAGAATATCTCATCTATTGGGGTCTGCCTTATGGGTCTGTAATTTTTTGAAATGACATAATAGGAAGCATTATGAGGGCATTAGGGCAGAGAGACTGAAGACCATGTCAAAGATTTAGGAGCTGGATGACCTTGGAAATGAGATTAAATGGGTCTCATTTCCTTGCTTATAAATTTTCCCCATATTCAGGAATTATAAGAAACACAAAAACCATAATGTGTGTGGAATGAATTGGAACACAATACATAGGTCCAGTGATTGAATTCTTATAGAAGCGTTGATTCAACTAATTTGTTTCTAGCATTTGCTAAATGCCAGGGATTGTGCTAGGTATGAGAAATAATAGTAATCAAGGCAAGAAAGTTCCTATATTACGGAACTCTGGAGACAGATAATAAATATACAAAGGGATTATTCCCAGATTCTGGTAAATGCTCTATTTTGAAACAAGATAGGGCAATATGAAAATTACTATAATTGGAGGAAGACAGGGAAGACATCAGAAAGTATTTAATGAAAGCCTCTTGAAAATCTGGCATTTATTATAAGATTTGAATGACAACAATGGAACTAGTCATTCAGTTTTAGGAAAGAAGGAACTTGGTGTCTGAGAGAGACAGAGGAGCTGTAAGCAAAGTGACATACTGTGATGATACTGTGATGATCAACAGGGCCAAGATCATGAGTTCTATAGGCCATGGAAAGCTTCTGCAACCTATCTCACTGTAAGCCATTCATGGGAGACCATAAGACCAGAGTCACTTAATTAGATTTATTAGAGGATAGATACAGGTACAATTAGGGTGTAATTAGGAAATGTCAAAACTTTGCCCTGAGTATACCACAATAACAGCTATTAAAGGGCTATGTCAAATAAAGTTATGACAGATAATGTGGTTCAGAAAATGGGTTTAGACATGATGTCATTTAAATAAAGAGGACAGCATTAAAAAGTTGTAGATGGCACTGTGTGTGCCAAAAATAATCTCTCTCTCTCCTCTCTCTCTCTCCTCTCTCTCTCTCTCTACTTCTCTCTCTCTCTACTTCTCTCTCTCTCTCTCTCTCTCTCTCCCTCCCTCCCTTTCTCCTTTTGTGCCTCCAGGGTTATTACTGGAATTTGGTGCCTGCCTATGAATTCACTTCTCCTGGAAGCCATTTTTTTTTCCCATTTTGTTGCCCTTGTTGTTACTGTTGTTGTTGAACAGGACAGAGAGAAATCCTGAGGGGTAGAGAAAGATATACCTGTAGACCTGCTTCACCATTTGTGAAGCGACTCCCATGCAGGTGGAGAGCCAGGGGCTTGAACCAGATCCTTACATTGATGTTTGTGGTTTGCACCATGTGCGCTTAAATAGCTGCACTACCACCTGGCCCCCGTCTCGTTCCCTCTTTCATGGATAAATGAGTAATCTTTTAAAAAGCTTATGACATGAGGTCATGTTTAATTAATACTCACTAGATTACTGCCTGTAGAATACATGAGGGAAGAAACTTTGTCCTCTTTAAAGCTAGACAAAAGGTGATAAATATAATTATTCCTTCTAATAACTTCTTCTACCAATTATTTTAGTATTTAGAATATTAATGTTGGGTGAGAGAGATAGCATATTGGTTATGCAAAAGACTTTTATGCCTGAGGCTCTGAAGTCCCAGGTTCAATCCCCACACCACAATAAGCCACAGCTGAGCAGTGGTATGGTAAAAGAAATAATAAGAGGAATAACAAACTAAAATAAATATTAAAATGAAGTCATATAGGAGGGGCCTAGCACGGTGGAGACAGGCACACAGAAGATACTTAATAAATTGTTTGTTACTGCTCTACATTTTTCCTCTTTTTTAACATTAAAATGAACCCTGTTAATGGAATCCCTACAGGACAAATGAGAAGGAAGCTGGCAGTAGGCAAATGCAGAGAAACAGCCTCATACCAAGGTTTGTATAGGCTGATTGAACTTTTGAAGATTCTCACAGGTCAGACCTCATTTTAGAGTTGCGATGCCATTGGGATGCTTTTCTAACTGAAAGGTTCATGGATTTCTTTTTCATATTTAAGTAAAGAAACTTCAAAATAAGAATAATTCCAAATTCAAAAGCATTCAATCAAGTAAGAATTTTCACGAAACTATAACCATTGTTCTTTAGGCAACAGAGGGAAAGGGAGCAGTATGAAATAGTATTGTGATTTACTATAAGGAGAGATGTAATTGATTATTCTCTGGGTCTTAAATGACAAGATCTAGGGCCTCCACTATAACATCTGTTTACTTTTAGGCTACTACTTCATAACTAGAAGGGAAAAGGAGAAGTAGAATGGAGGAAAATACTCATACAAGCTTGATATTATATAAAACACAAATATTTGACCAAATCATCCAAAGCCACATTCCATTAACAATCAGAGTCCTCCCTATTCTTCATGTCCCCTGGCATGTAATCTTACTTAGCAGCTCAGTTTCCTGCTTGTCTCCAGTAGTCTACGTCAGTTGAGTAGTATTTGATCTGAGGCAATGGGGCTAGGTGACCCAGGTACAAAGGCCACAACTTCTCTACTCCAGTCAAGATAAGAACTAGAGTAGGCAGATCTTATTACAGTCCCCAAGGACACATTATCTCTAGAGTTCTTCCAGACTCTCTAGATAAATAACATTTTAATCTATGCAATAAAGTCTTCTCTCACCATGTATTAGGCATTCTATTTAAACAGGCAATGAACTCTTCTTTGGTTCTTCAAAAGTCTAGAAATGTTAAGAGGGGAGAAGTGACATGCAGTCTCTTCAGTCTGAGCTTCTGTTCTGTTCACATACCAGAGACTCATATATTTTTAGCAGATCCAAGGACTCAAAATTCAGGGGTGAGGGGTGGGGAGGTTTGCAGGGGTGGGTAGGAGGAGTGACACAGTGCCTTATGCTGGAGAGAGGCTGTCATTTGGTGCTGGATGAAGTGTGCTAAGACTTATACTGATACGGTGTGAAATTGTACCCTTACAAATAATATAATCAACAAAATGATAAAAAAATTATTCTGACCCTAATAAAGAGGTGAAATTAAAGAGGGACAAATGGTAATCCTGAGTGGATTAGTTTAAAGTATGTGTGTGTGTATCAAGTAAAGCAGTGAAATTAAACAGTCACAGTAAAAATAAAAATCCCACTGGTGAATAGAAAGGCCACAAAAACCTAGATACAAAGATATATTATCAAGTGAGAGAAAACCAGGAGTATGGCCCAAGGACTGAATCTAGCATTCCACACAAAGTGGTGCTGAAAGCAAAGTAAAAGCACTTTACACTGGCCTGCATCAGCTTTTGCCAGAAAAATACACCTTGACCCCATGATAGGATAGAGATGGAATGGAGAAGACTGGTGACATGAGACACACCTAATCCAAGATTGCTTTTCTCTGTCTTGGAAGGACAGGCAAACTGCCAGGAACTGTCTTGGTTTCTCCCACTTTCACCTAGCAGGTCAATCATTTCCCAGATAACTGAATTCTCCTTCAAGACATCCTCTTATAGAGGAGCCTCCTCAAAGTCTCTTCTCCATCATGAGAACATGGGACATTCAGACATGCATCCCTGTAGTTTTCTTAGACAAGGAAGGGCGGTAATGCCACCAGTTGTTGGGGGAAAAATATAAAAGAAAAAAAAAAACCTCAGCATTAGATTATACTAATGACATTTTATGTATACAAGGTTATTCTGTAGCAAGTATAAATGGTAAAGTGGGAAATAATTTCTTCAGTGTCTTCTGTAAGAAAAGAAATGTTCTTGGCAATTTTTTTTGTTTCTTTTTTTTAATATTTATTTTATTATTTATTCCCTTTTGTTGCCCTTGTTGTTTTATTGTTATAGTTATTATTGATGTCATTGTTGTTGTATGGGAAAGAGAGAAATGGAGAGAGGAGGAGAGAAAGATAGACAGATCTGCTTCACCGCTTGTGAAGCTATTCCCCTGAAGGTGGGGAGCTGGGGGCTCGAGCCAGGATCCTTACACAGGTCCTTGCGCTTTGCGCCACGTGCGCTTAACCCGCTGCACTACTGCCCGACTCCCTGTTCTTAGCAATTTAAATGGACATTCACAGATGTACTATACAGAAAGGCATAATATTCTTTATTATCTTTCACTGTAGCCAACAGAACAATTCAAAAGTATCTTCATATATTCATAACAATGCAGAAAGTAGCTTCCTCCAATATTTTTAGGGTTATATCTTAACAATCATAAGATTCCACTTTAGTGTTTTTATTGTGGTAAAAATGATTTGTGTTAGAAATCTAAATATATTTATTTTCTTTCTCTTGATGGATTTACCAGAATGTTTAATATGCTGATATGCTTTGTAAATTCCCAAGACGGGAGTAAAATACGCAGCAATTTAAAACTACTTTGATCATAGAACTTCAGGACAGGATGTTTTGTTGGACCAGAGAGCTGTGTAGTATAATTTTGGAAGTTCTGCTCTACTGAAGTCTGCACGGCTCTTCAACTCATGGAAACTGTGGAATACCTCTGAGAAACTAAGAGCCTGAGCCATATGAAGCATTAGCTTTATGAAACTAGAATACACATCTCAAGCTGACTATATACCAGGGTATATCCATCAAGGCCTAGAACAGTTTTGTATGTTAATCAATCCAAATGAACTAAAAAATCAATTAAGGGAATTGGGCAGTAGCACAGCAGGTTAAGCGCACGTGGTGCAAAGCACAAGGACCAGACAAGGATCCCAGTTCGAACCCCCAGCTCTCCACCTATAGGGGAGTTGCTTCACAGACAGTAAAGCAGGTCTCTAGGTGTCTACCTTTCTCTCCCCCTCTCTGTCTTCCCCTCCTCTCTCCATTTCTCTCTGTCCTATCTAACAATGACAACAATAATAACTACAACAATAAAACAACTAGGGCAATAAAAGGGAATAAATAAATAATTGATTTTTAAAAAAATCAATTAAAGAAGGAGTTGGGCAGTAGTGCAGCAAGTTAAGCACAGGTGGTGCAAAGTGCAAGGACTGGTGTAAGGATCCCGGTTCGAGCCCCTGGTTCCCCACCTGCAGGGGAGTTGCTTCACAAGTGGAGAAGCAGGTCTGCAGGTGTCTATCTTACTCTGCTCTATTTTCCCATCCTCTCTCCATTTCTCTCTGTCCGATCCAACAACACAACAACAATAATAATTACAACAATAAAACAACAGGGACAACAAAAGGGAATAAATAAATATATTTTTAAATATTTTATTTATTTTAATGAGAGATATAGAGAGAGGGAGAAGGCCACAGCACTGCTCAACTCTAGCTTATGGTGGTGCTGGGACAGAACCTGGAACCTTGGAGTCTCAGGCATGAAAGTCTCTTTGCATAACCATTGTGTTATCTCCCCAGCCCTAAATATTTTTTTAAAAGTTATTTTAAAAAAATCAATTAACGTGAGACTTCCAGAGGGGGGCTACGAACAACAGCAGATCTGTTTCTCTCCTCTGCTCTCCTCTCCCAGACAACTAGGAATACTAAAGGAGACCACCTGGGACCGAAACAACACAGGACTAGAATGACTTCAAGAATCCACCAAATCACCAGTGAGTGCAAACACGTGTGGATGGTGGACAGAGAAGAGCCTAGGGAGAGAGTAAGTGGCTGGTAAAAGTAAAAGTAAATGTTGGTTCTTCGAAAGAGTGAACAAAATCGACAAACCTTTAGCCAGACTCACAAAACAAAAAAAGGGAGAAGACCCAAATAAATCGGATCATAAATGAAAGAGGAGATATCACAACAGACACTGCAGAAATTCAACATATCATGTGAGGCTTCTATGAACAACTATATGCCACCAAGCTAGAGAACTTGGAAGACATAGACTATGTCCTAGATACCTACAGACTTCCAAAACTAAGTAAAGAGGAACTAGATAACATTAGCAGGCCCATCACAGATAATGAAATTGAAACAGTTATCAAAAATCTTCCCAAAAATAAAAGTCCTGGACCAGATGGTTTTACAAATGAATACAAAACCTTCAAAGAAGAATTAATACCTCTACTTTTAAAAGTCTTCCAGAAGATTGAAGACACTGGAATACTTCCTGCCAGCTTCTATGAAACCAACATCACTTTGATACCAACAGCAGACAGGGACACAACCAAAAAAGAAAACTACAGACCAATATTTCTGATGAACACAGATGCTAAAATACTGAACAAAATTCTAGCCAACCAGATACAGCAGTATATTAAAAAGATTGTTCATCATGACCAAGTGGGGTTTATCCCAGGCATGCAAGATTGGTTTAATATACATAAATCAATCAACGTGATCTACCACATCAACAAAAGCAAGACCAAAAACCACATAGTCATATCAATAGATGCAGAGAAAGCCTTTGACAAAATACAACATCCCTTTATGATCAAAACACTACACAACATGGGAATAGATGGAAAATTCCTGAAAACAGTGGAGTCTATATATAGCAAACCTACAGCCAACATCATACTCAATGGTGAAAAACTGGAAGCATTTCCCCTCAGATCAGGTACTAGACAGGGCTACCCACTATCACCATTACTATTCAACACAGTGTTGGAAGTTTTTGCCATAGCAATCAGGCAGGAGCAAGGAATTAAAGGCATACAGATTGGAAAAGAAGAAGTCAAACTCTCCTTATTTGCAGATGACATGATAATGTACATAGAAAAACCTGAGGAATCCAGCAATTATCTTTTGGATATCATTAGGCAATACAGTAAGGTGTCAGGCTATGAAATTAACATTCAAAAGTCAGTGGCATTCCTCTATGCAAACACTAAGTTAGAAGAAGATGAAATCCAGAAATCAACTCCTTTTACTATAGAAAATATATATATATGTATACACACACATACACACACACACACACACACACACACACACACACACACACACATATATAGGAATAAACCAAACCAAAGAAGTGAAAGACTTACATACTGAAAATTATGAGTCACTACTCAAGGAAATTGAAAAAGACACAAAGAAGTGGAAAGATATTCCATGTTCATGGGTTGGAAGAATTAAAATCATCATAAATGAATATACTACCCAGAGACATCTACAAATTTAATGCTATCCCCATCAAGATCCAAAGCACATTTTTGGGAAGAATAGAAAAAAATGCTACAAATGTTTATCTGGAACCAGAAAAGACCTAGAATTGACAAAACAATCTTGAGAAAAAAGAACAGATGCGGGGGGGTGGGGTGGGGGGGATTCCGGAAAATGGCGGAATGAGAAGCTGCTAGTGGCTAGAGCTCCAACCACATCTACTGGAAACGGTAGGAATTCTTGCCTTTAGTAAGCCAGTCATTAAGGGGTCCTAGCAGTGACATCAAGGAGGTGACTATAACTCAATTTGGGTTAGAAAATAGAGTAAAAAGAAAGGGAAAAATTTTTTTTCTTTTAAATTATTATTCCTGAAGTGCACCCCCTCTCCCCTCCCCCCCTCCATAACCAGTCCCTGGGGACCAGAGATCTGCTCCTAGCAGGCTCCCCTGCTAAGCTTCTTTCTTTACCAAGATTCCTGTCCCACCAGGGGGTGTCATTCATTCTAATTCTATTCCCTTCTGAAACCTTTGGCCTTTTTTCTTTCTAAGTAGCCAACCAGCTGCCTCTGCTCAGGGGGCCTGAGGCAATCTAGAGCCACCCAAGCTGAAGACAGGACAGGTTTTTTACTCTGTTCTATTTTATTATCAATACAAGATAAACAAATACCCCTTTCCCCCTCTCCTTCAGGTTGACCAAAATTAACTCTAAGTGTATTTCCCATGGCTAGGGGACTGGGTGTCTTATTCACTGCTAAAATAACTTGTTTCCTTTTCCTACCGCCCCTACCCATTCTCTCCCTCCCCCCCTGCATAGCTAATTAAATAATAATAATAAATAAATAAATAACTCTTTCCTTTCACTGCTCTTTTATTACTGTTCTTTTTCTTATCTTTTTCTTTTTTATTTCTCTCTTTTTTTCTTCTTTTTCTCATTGTGTCATCCTTTCTTCCTTCTTCCTTCAGCTTTCTGAATTCACTGATACACGTTTGGGAATTATTTTGGGGAAGAAATTTGACTCAGAGTGGACTCTCTCTGCATGTATCTCTGCTCTACTTCCCTTTCTCCTTTAGCTACCCCTAGAGTATACAGTGTATAGTAGATTTTCATAACTATCTATTCCTGCTATTCTTGCCTAGTCCTGAGGTTTGTTTCTTCTTCTTCTTCTTCTTCTTCTTCTTCTTCTTCTTCTTCTTCTTCTTCTTCTTCTTCTCCTTCTCCTTCTCCTTCTCCTTCTCCTTCTCCTTCTCCTTCTCCTTCTCCTTCTCCTTCTCCTTCTTCTTTATTAACAATCAACTGCCTCTGCTTAGGAGGCTTGAGGCAATCTGGGACAGGTTTTTTACCCTGCTCTATTTTATTATTAGTATTATATAGAGGTGTATCTCTTTACCCCCCTCCTTTAGGTTGACCAGAATTAACCCTTAGGGTTTCTTTCATTGCTAGGGGACTGGGCATCTTATCCATTGCGAAGGAACTTGTCTCACTACTCCTACCTCTTCTACAGAATCTCCCCTTCTCCCTCCTCCTAGCTAATTAAAAAAATAAAATAAAATAAAAAATAAATTAATCAATTAAAAAACTTTCCTTTCACTGCTCTTTTATTACAGCTCTTTTTCTTATCTTTTTTCTTTTCTTAATCGTTTCCCTTTTTTTTTATCTTCTCTTCCATTTCTTCCTTCCTTCTTCTTTGTCTTTCTGAATTCAATGATATTCATTTGTGAATTATTTTGGGGAAGAAATCTGACTCAGAGTGGAATCTCTATGTGTGTATCTCTGCTCTACTTCCCTTTCCCTTCTTGCTACCCCTAGAATATACAGTGGATAGTAGATTTGCATAATTGTCTATTATTGCTATCCCTTCCTTCCTTTCTCTTTCTTCTTCACTTGGACTTGGTTACTATTTTTTCATGGACTGGAGAAATTGTTTGGCTAACTGGTAGTGATTAAACTGCTTCAATCCTTGCTTCAGTTGCTATTGTAATTCCTGAGGTTGGTGATAGCATTTGTCATAAAGGTATTTAGTACAGTGTTGCTTGTACTCAAAACACAGCAACTGAGGAACAACAGAACATAAAATAAGAAACACATAAATCAATAAAATGGGTAGATCAAAAACAAATAAAACTGCTACTCCAATGAATGAAGACAAGAGACAAAAAGAAACTACAAATCAGCCAGAAGTAACCATAGATAAGAAAAGTATGCAAGCAATAATAAACTTATTAATCACAGAAATGAAAACAACATTGGAGGAAAGGAATGGCAGTATTAGGGAAACAACAGTTGAGACCCCCAAGGAAAATACTGATTATCTTGAGGCAATTAGAGAACTGAAAGCTGAAATAGCTGAACTGAGGAAAGAAGATGAAGGAAGGGAAAGCAGACTAACAGAAGCAGAAAATAGAATTAGTCAGACAGAGGATGAGTTAGAGAAAACTAAGAAAGAGGTTAAAGAGCTCAAAAAGAGATTCAGAGACACTGAAAACAACAACAGAGACATATGGGATGATCTCAAAAGAAGTAACATTCGTATAATTGGCCTGCCAGACGAAGAAAGAGAGGAAGGGGAAGCAAACATTCTAGAGGAAATAATAGAAGAAAACTTCCCAGACCTGAATAACAGAAAGGACATCAAGATTCACGAGGCCCAGAGAGTTCCAAACAGAATCAACCCAGACCTCAAGACACCAAGACACACCATAGTCACAATAAGAAGATGTAAGGATAAAGAAAGTATCCTAAAAGCTGCAAGACAGAAACAAAAAGTCATATACAGGTGAAAACCCTTAAGACTATCAGCAGACTTCTCCACTCAAACTCTAAAAGCCAGAAGAGAATGGCAAGATATCTATCGAGCCATGAATGAAAAAGGGTTTCAACCAAAGATAATATATCCTGATAGACGTTCATTCAAACTAGATGGAAGGATCAAAACCTTTTTAAACAAACAACAGTTAAAGGAGGCAACCATCACCAAACTGGCCCTGAAAGAGGTTCTAAAAGACCTCTTATAAACAAGAACATAACTATAATACTGGCAATATATCAGAGCAAACAAAAATTTGTTGAACACTGGCACTACAATACATTAAATCCATAATATCAATAAATGTCAATGGCTTAAACTCATCCATCAAAAGACACAGAGTGGGGGGATGGATCAGAAAACATAACCCAACCATATGCTGCTTGCAAGAATCCCATCTGTTACAACAAGATAAGCATAGATTTAAAGTGAAAGGATTGAAAAGTATCATACAGGATAACGGACCACAAAAAAAGGCAGGAACAGCTATTCTCATCTCAGACACGATAGATATTAAATTAAATAAAGTAATAAAAGATAGGCAAGGACATTACATAATGATTAGAGGATCAATCAGCCAAGAAGACTTAAAAACTATTAACATCTATGCACCCAATGAGGGACCATCTAAATACATCAAGCACTTACTGAAAGAATTTCAAAAATACATCAATAGTAATACAATAATAGTGGGAGACTTTAACACCCCACTCTAACACTTAGACAGATCAACAAAGCAGAGAATCAACAAAGATAAAAGATAATTAAATGAAGAGATTGACAGACTAGACCTCTTGGACATTTTCAGAGTCCTTTACCCCAAAAAACTGAAATACACATTCTTTTCAAATCCACATAACACATACTCAAGGATAGACCACATGTTAGGCCACAAAGACAGCATCAATAAATTCAAGAGCATTAAAATCATCCCAAGTATCTTCTCAGACCACAGTGGAGTAAAACTCACATTTAACAACAAACAGAAAATTATTAAAAGTCACAGAATTTGGAAACTAAACAACATACTCCTTAAGAACCACTGGGTCAGAGAGTCACTCAAGCAGATATTTAAATGTTCCTAGAAACAAAGGAAAATGAAGACACAACCTATCAAAATACTTGGGACACAGCTAAAGCAGTACTGAGAGGAAAACTTATAGCCATACAATCACATATTAAACAACAAGAAAAAGCTCAAATGAACGACCTTACTGCACACCTCAAGGACTTAGAGGAAGAGGAACAAAGGAACCCTAAAGCAACCAGAAGGACAGAAATCACTAAAATTAGAGTAGAAATAAAGAACATCGAAAATAAGAGAACCATACAAAAGATCAATGAAGCCAAATGTTGGTTCTTTGAAATATTAAACAAAATTGACAAATCCTTAGGCAGACTCACCAAACAAAAAAGAGAGAAGACTCAAATTAATAGAATTGTAAACGATGGAGGAGGTATCAAAACTGACACCACAGAAATCCAGAAAATCATGTGAAACTTCTATGAAGAACTATGCGCCACCAAGCTAGAGAATCTGGAAGAAATGGAACAATTCCTAGAAACATATGCCCTTCCAAAACTGAACCAAAAAGAACTACAAAACCTAAATGCACCAATCACAGATAAAGAAATTGAAACCATTATTAAGAATCTCCCCAACAACAAAAGTCCTGGACCAGATGGCTTCACAAATGAATTCTACAAAACCTTCAGGAAACAGTACCCATACTTCTTTAGCTTTTCCATAAGACTGAAGAAACAAGCATACTCTCTTCCACATTCTATGAAGCCAACATCACCCTGATACCAAAAGCAGATAGGGACACAGCAAAAAAGGAAAACTACAGACCAATATCTCTGATGAACATAGATGCCAAAATATTAAAGAATATCTTGGCCAACCGGATACAACAGCATATCAAAAAGATTGTTCATCACAACCAAGTAGGATTCATCCCAGGAATGCAAGGCTGGTTCAACATCCATAAGTCAATCAATGTCATTGACCACATCAATAAAAGCAAAGCCAAAAACCACATGATTATCTCAATAGATGCAGAGAAAGCCTTTGACAAAATCCAACACCCATTCATGCTCAAAACTCTACAAAAAATGGGAATAGATGGGAAATACCTCAAGATAGTGGAATCCATATATAGCAAACCTACAGCCAACATCATACTCAATGGACAGAAGCTAAAAGCATTCCCCCTCAGATCGGGGACTAGACAGGGATGTCCACTGTCACCATTACTCTTCAACAAAGTATTGGAAGTTCTTGCCATAGCAATCAGGCAAGAGAAAGAAATCAAAGGAATACAGATTGGAAGGGAAGAATTCAAGCTCTCATTATTTGTAGATGATATGATAATATACATAGAAAAACCTAAAGAATCCAGCAGAAAACTACTGGAAGTTATTAGGCAATATAGCAAGGTATCAGGGTACAAAATCAATGTACAAAAATCAGTCGCATTTCTTTATGCAAACACTAAATCTGAAGAAGACATCCAGAAATCACTACCATTTACTGTTTCAGCAAAATCAATCAAATACCTAGGAATAAAGTTGACCAAAGAAGTGAAAGACTTGTATACTTAAAACTATGAGTCACTACTCAAGGAAATAGAACCTGATACCAAGAAATGGAAAGACATCCCAAGCTCATGGATTGGAAGAATAAATATCATCAAAATGAATATTCTCCCCAGAGCCATATACAAATTTAATGCAATACAAATCAAAGTTCCACCAAGCTTCTTTAAGAGAATAGAACAAACACTACAGTCATTTATCTGGAACCTGAAAACACCTACAATTGCCAAAACCATCTTGAGGTATAGAAACAGAAATGGAGGCATCACACTCCCAGAACTCATACTATATTATAAAGCCATCATCATCAAAACAGCATGGTACTGGAACAAAAATAGGCACACAGACCAGTGGAACAGAATTGAAAGCCCAGAAATAAATCTCCACACCTATGGACATCTAATCTTTGATAAGGGGCCCAAAGGATTAAATGGAAGGAGGCTCTCTTCAATAAATGGTCCTGGGAAAACTGGGTTGTAACATGCAGAAGAATGATATTGAACCACTTTGTCTCACCAGAAACAAAATCAACTCCAAATGGATCAAAGACCTGGATGTTAGATCAGAAACTATCAAATACTTAGAGGAAAACATTGGTAAAACACTTTCCCACCTACACCTCAAGGACATCTTTGATAAAATAAACCCAATTGCAAGAAAGACTAAAGTAGAAACAAACCAATGGGACTCCATCAAATTGAAAAGCTTCTACACATCCAAAGAAACTATTAAACAAACAAAGAGACCCCTCATAGAATGGGAGAAGATCTTCACATGCCATACATCAGACAAGAAACTAATCACCAAAATATATAAAGAGCTCAGCAAACTTAGCAACAAAAAAGCAAATGACCTCATCCAAAAATGCGCAGAGGATATGAACAAAACATTCACCTCAGAGGAGATCCAAAAGGTTAACAAACATATGAAGAACTGCTCTAGAACACTGATTGTCAGAGAAATGCAAATTAGGACAACATTGAGATACCACCTCACTCCTGTGAGAATGGCATACATCAAAAAGGACAGCAGCAACAAATGCTGGAGAGGCTGTGGGGACAGAGGAACCCTTTTGCATTGCTGGTGGGAATGTAAACTGGTCCAGCCTCTGTGGAGAGCAGTCTGGAAAACTCTCACAAGGCTAGACATGCACCTTCCATATGATCCAGTAATCCCTCTCCTGGGGTTATACCCCAAGGACTCCATAACACCCAACCAAAAAGAGGTGTGTACTCCTATGTTCATAGCAGCACAATTCATAATAGCTAAAACCTGGAAGACACCCAGGTGCCCAACAACAGATGAGTGGCTGAGAAAGCTGTGCTACATATACACAATGGAATACTATTCAGCTATTAAGAACAATGAACCCACCTTCTCTGACCCATCTTGGACAGAGCTATAAGGAATTATGTTAAGTGAGCTAAGTCAGAAAGATAAAGATGAGTATGGGATGATCCCACTCATCAACAGAAGTTGAGTAAGAAGATCTGAAAGGGAAACTAAAAGCAGGAACTGACTAAATTGAAAGTAGGGCACCAAAGTAAAAACCCTGTGGTGAGGGGTAGACATGCAGCTTCCTGGGCCAGTGGGGGGTGGGAGTGGGTGGGAGGGATGGGTCACAGTCTTTTGGTGGTGGGAATGGTGTTTATGTACACTCCTAGTAAAGTATAGTCATATAAATCACTAGTAAATTAATATGAGAGGGGGAAAATTAATTGTATGTCTCAAAGTTTTTAAAACACAGACTGAGTCCTTTTAATATATAGGCTGTGTATTTGATATGCGGACTCTCTCAAAAGCCTAGACCAAGTAGATCAGAAGCAACCAATGGCACAGCTACATACAAGATACTGGGTACTATACAACAAACCCTAACAAAAGGACTTTTCAAAGTTAACCCAATTACCAAATAATGTGATGATAACATTAACTATCCTTTGTCTTTTTGAACCCTAAGACAGCAAGAACCTCACATCTATACTATAGAGCCTATATATCCCCCAGTCCTGGAACCTTAGTATAGGGGCCAATTTCCCGCATGCCTCTCCCAATCCATATCAAATAATATTGCATCTGCCAATCACAACCTAATCAACGCGACTGCCACCTCAACATGCTTCAGCTCAGACTGTGTCCAGAGACTTCACGTGTGGAATGACAACCCTTCAGCTTTATTACTCAGGTGAGACCTTTCCTTTCATAGTATTCTCTAATTCCATCTCAGGTGGTTCACTTTCTAACAAAGTCCCGAAACCTAGATATACACCAGGTTCTGTGAGAGAGAGCATATGTTCACACGTATCCATAAACTGGTGCAAAATATATACCTGAAAGCAGAAGTACACTAGAGTTTGCAGCGAGTACCCCCCCAACACTTCCTCTCCACTATTCCAACCTTTGGGTCCATGACTGCTCAACAATTTGTTTGGCTTTGTATGTTAACTCTCTTTTCAGCCACCAGGTTCCAGATGCCATCAGGATGCTGGCCAGGCTTCCCTGGACTGAAGACCCCACCAATGTTTCCTGAAGCCCAGCTTCCCCAGAGACCCACCCTACTAGGGAAAGAGAGAGGCAGACTGGGAGTATGGACCGACCAGTCAACGTCCATGTTCAGTGGGGAAGCAATTACAGAAGCCAGACCTTCCACCTTCTGCAACCCACAACAACCCTGTGTCCATGCTCCCAGAGGGATAGAAAATGGGAAAGCTATCAGGGGAGGGGATGGGATATGGAGATTGGGTGGTGGGAATTGTGTGGAGTTCTACCCCTCCTACCCTATGGTTTTGTTAATTTATCCTTTCTGAAATAAAAAATAAATTAAAAAAAAAATTTTGTGAAGCAAAAAAAAAAAAAAAAGAAAAAGAAACAGTAAAGAACAGAACCAGAGGCATCACATTCCCAGATCTCAAATTATTTTATATTATATATTATATTGTCTTCAATACTGCTTGGTACTGGAACATGAACAGACATACTGACCAGTGGAATAGAATTGAGAGCCCAGAAGTAAGCCCTCACACTTATGGACATGTAATCTTTGACAAAGGTACTCAGACTATAAAATGGGGAAATTAGAGTCTCCTCAAAAAATGGTGTTGGAAAAAATGTGTTGAAACTTGTAGAAAAATGAAACTGAACCACTATATTTCACCAAATACAAAAGTAAATTCCAAGTGGATCATGAACTTGGATATTAGACCAGAAACTATCAGATACTTAGAGGAAAATATTGGCAGAACTGTTTTCTGCATAAATTTTAAAGACATCTTCAATGAAATGAATCCAACTACAAAGAAGACTAAGGCAAGCATAAACCTATGGGACTGCATCAAATTAAAAAGTTTCTGCACAGTTAAAGAAACTACTACCCAAACCAAGACCCTCCTCAGAGAATGGAAGAAGATCTTTACATGCCACACATCAGACAAGAGGCTAATAATCAGAATATATAAAGAACTTGCAAATCTCAACAACAAGACAACAAATAACCCCATCTAAAAATGGGCAGAGGACAGGGACAAAATATTCACCACAGAAGAGATCCAAAATGCTGATAAACACATGACAAATGCTCCAAGTCTCTAACTGTCAGAGAAAAGCAAATAAAGACGATAATGAGATATCACTTCACTCCTATGAGAATGTCATACATCAGAAAAAGTAACAGCATCAAATGCTGGAGAGGTTGTGGGGTCAAAGGAACCCTCTTACACTGCTGGTGGGAATGTAAATTGGCCCAACCTCTGTGGAGAACAGTCTGGAGAACTCTCAGATGGCTAGAAATGGACCTGCCCTATGATCCTGCAATTCCTCTCCTGGGGATATATCCTAAGGTACCCAACACACCCATCCAAAAAGATCTGTGTACACATATATTCTTAGCAACATAATTTGTAATAGCCAAAATCTGGATGCAGCATAGGTTTTCAACAACAGATGAGTGGCTGAGCAAGTTGTGGTATATCTGTCTACACAATAGAATACTACTCAACTATTAAAAATGGTGACTTCACTGTTTTCAGCCAATCTTGGATGGACCTTGAAAAATTCATGTTAAGTGAAATAAGTTAGAAACAGAAGGATGAATATGAGATGATCTCACTCTCAGGCAGAAGTTGAAAAACAAGATCATAAAAGAAAACACAAGTAGAAGCTGAGAATTGGTATATTGCACCAAAGTAAGAGACTCTGTGGTGGGTGGGTGGGGAGAATACAGGTCCAAAAAGGATGACAGAGGACCTACTGGGGGTTGTATTGTTATATAGAAAATTGGAAAATGTTATGCAGGTAAAAACTATTCTATTTACTGTTGAGTGTAAAACATTAATTTCCCTATAAAGGAATTTGAAAAAAAAAGTTTTGAGAGACCAAAGCACTGTTATTTTATGCAGTGCTAGGGATTGAACCCATGGCTTCACATAGGTGAGGCATGTGCTCAATTGCTACACTATTTCCCCAAACGAAATTGCTACCTGCAGGGGGAAAGCTTCATGAGTGGTGAAGCAGGGCTGCAGGTGTCTCTCTGTCTCTCTCCCATTCTATCTGTCTCTCTATCCCCCTCTTAATTTCTGGCTGTCTCTATCCAATAAAAAAAAAAGAGCTCACATGTCTATTTTTATATAACATTGGAATACATATATCATTTATGTGCATGCATGTTTCTTACACATTTATAAACACAATGTCTTTTCAATAAATCAACTTTATGGTTGCTTACCAATAAAAAAAATCAATGAAATATACTTGACCAAGCAAAACAAGGTCTTTAGCTGCAATGTGAATCTACTGCTTATACCCAAAGGAAACATGCTATAGTCAAAATCCATCTGAATGATTGTATGCTCAGGACTCACGCACTCAGCCCAAACCAATTCATACTAGATAGTTTACTGTGGAAATGAAATCTAAAGTCCTTTTTACAGCCAAGAGCTCCAACAGAAAATGAAACACTCAGCTTTGCCCTTTATATTGCTGGTCTATGTCACTACTCTGAATTCAACTGATTTCCCATTGAAAGACTAAGAAAGGGGGAAGGCAATTCCAGCATCCAGACCTTCCACCTTGTGCACCCTATAAAGAATTTTGGTCCCGGGGCCAAATGGTGGTGTGCCTGGTTAAGTACTCACATTACAGTGCACAAAGAACCAGGTTCAAGCCCTTGGTCCTTAGCTGCAGGGAGGAAGCTTCACAAATGGTACAGTTATGCTGCAGGTGTCTCTCTGTCTCTCTCCTTCTCTATCTTTCCTACTCCCCTCTCAACTTTTCTGTCTTTATCCAATAATAAAAATAAATAAATAAATAAAAGAAAAAGATTTTTAGTCCATTCTCCCAGGGGAAGAAAGAATAGGGAAGCTTCCAATAGAGGGAATGGGATACAGAACTCTGGTGGTGGGAACTACATGGAATTATTCCCCTGTTTTCTTACAATCTTGTTAATCATTATTAAATCACTAATAAAAATAATAAAAGAACATTAAAAAGAAAGGATGAAGGACCTCAAGTATAGACCACTTTATCTTCCTTTCCTAAAGTTTAACATTCTTTTTTTTTCTCCTTTTAAAAATTAATTATTGGATAGAGGCAGAGAGAAATTAAGAGGAAAGGGGGACATAGAGATAAAGAAAGAGAGACACCTGCAGCACTGCTCTATCTCTCATGAAGTTTCCCCTCCTACAGGCAGGGACTAGGGTCTTAAACCTGTGTCCTTGCACATGGTAATATGTGGGCTCAACCAGGTACACTACCAGCTAGCCCTGTTAACAGAGCTTCTTCCTCTTCTTCCTCTTCCTCTTCCTCCTCCTCCTCCTCCTCTTCTTCTTCTTTTATTTATTGGATAGAGATAGCCAGAAGTTGAGAGGAAGAGGGAGAGAGAGAGGGAAAGAGACAGAGAGACACCAGCAGTACTACTTCACCACTTGCAAAGCTTTCCCCCTGTAGGTGGGGACCTGGGGCTTGAACCCAGGTCCTTGAGCGTTACAACATGTGCGCTCAACCAGGTGTGCCACCACCTGGCCTCTAACAGAGTTTCTTCAGCTTTCCCAGAGTACAGAAGCAAGAAAGCTCATGTCTCCCTGTGTGAACAATCTGTTTAAAGGAGGGCAGACTCAACCTTAAACAATCTAGCACCAAAGATCCACATGGGCTATGATACAGACTCTGCTCTCCTAACTTAGTCTCAGCTGCTTGCCACAATCTCCCTCTCCATTTCTTTCCCCACAAGATAAATTGAAACAAGAAGTTAGTGTTGGGGGAGGATTCAGGAACATGATGGCAGAGGAGGACCTAGAAGGGGTTAGATCATTATGCGAAAAAACTGAGAAATGTTACACATGTACAAACTACTGTATTTTACTGTCGACTATAAACCATTAATCTCCCCAATAAAGTAAAAAAACATATTTAAAAAAAAAGTAGTGCTGAAAAATCATAGCAGTCTCATGCCTGCTGATTTACTATTCTAAGAAAATGACTGGGGCCAGGTGGTGGTGCACCTGGTTTGGCGCACATGTTACAGTGCGTAAGGACACAGGCTCAAGCCCCCAGTCCTCACCTGCAGGGGTAAAGCTTCACAAGTGATGAAGCAGTGCTGCAGGTGTCTTTCTGTCTCTCTCCCTCTCTATCACCATCACTTACCTATCAATTTCTGACTCTCTCTACCCAACAAATAAATAAAGATTAAAAAAATTTAAAAAGATAGAAAATGATTATTGGAAGAGAATAAAGTACTAAAGAAATAAATAGTGGAATGATCTGTAGTTTTTAAGTTTTTGTTATCTTCCCATGGTCCAAGATAATCAAGAGATTAACATCCTCTGTGAGATGTTTTACAGATGACAAAGCTGTGAAAGATAAAGGTGTTTTGAAGGAGAAAAACCATGCTTTCAGCACCCTCTTATGTTTTCATATAAATAAAAATTTTACACACAGTCATAAGTATAAGAAAACACAAGTCAAAATATTGGCACC
The DNA here is from genome assembly GCF_950295315.1 of Erinaceus europaeus. Classification (NCBI taxonomy): domain Eukaryota; kingdom Metazoa; phylum Chordata; class Mammalia; order Eulipotyphla; family Erinaceidae; genus Erinaceus; species Erinaceus europaeus. Next base: position 123,365,472 of record NC_080162.1, read on the forward strand.
CCTACATTTCATTGTGTGTCAATTACACTTCAATAGATCTGCTTAAAAGGTTCCTAGTGGTTATTGCTGAGTTAGGAAAAGGCAATTATAAGAGACAAGTTCAGTTTTTCCTTTTTTTTATTGTTGTAGTTATTATTGTTGTCACTGATGTCATTGTTGTTGGATAGGACAGACAGAAGTGGAGAGAGGAGGGGAAGACAGAGAGGGGGAGAGAAAGATAGACACCTGCAGACCTGCTTCACTGCCTGTGAAGCGACCACCCCTGCAGGTGGGGAGCTGGGGGCTTGGACCAGGATCCTTACGCTGGTCTTTGTGCTTTGTGCCATCTGCATTCAATCCGCTGTGCTACTGCCTGACTCCCTTCAGTTTTTTTTTTCTAATGTCTGCATTTTCCACACGTTCTTGACTGTATATGCATTAATTCAGTACAAAAAATGTAGAGATCATTTTCAAGTTGCACACAATTCATTCATTTTTTTGTTTGTGTAGTTCTTATCATACCAAGAGTCTCCACACATTTAATCCATAAAATAGCAGAAGGAAATATTATAATCGTTACAGAGAGGGGGAAACAAATGCTGAGATGCTATAGCTAGTAAGTAAAAGAACCAAGATGTGAAACTGTATCTTCCATTTCAAATGTCATGCCCTATCTATTGTGTCTTCTGGTTTAGCATACTCTACTGGCTGCAAACCCACATACAAAATATTTTGTATAGAACAGAAACAAATAGAGCTACTATTCAAGAGTAAAGCAAAAGCAAACTTTTCCCTGGCTCAGTGTTGGTTAAGGATAGAAATATGAAAATCCAAAGAGGTTTGGAGACCTAATAAGGGTAATTTGAGGCAAAAGAAAATATGCCCTTCTCCTTACTACATCATTTTGACTTCATTAAAACAAGAACATAAAATGTGATGAAAATGGAGCCAATACATTTAGGAACAGCAAGTACAGGTGGTGGTCTAAGGCTGGAAGGTCTATAGTCTACTGTGTTGGAGGTACCTTCATTCCTGCTGCGGCCGCTGGGCCACTTGGGTCCACAGCCTGGATATGGCATGGCTTACTTCCTCGCACCACAAAGCCCCAGCCAACAGCATCACCAACAATCTGGAAAGCAAAACCACACATAGCAATCAGAATACAGTCCCTGGCAGTTAGCCTGTTCTTCCAAGAGAGAGAGAAAAGCAAGCCAGGATTAAGTGTGTCCCATGTTATCTGTCTTCTCCATTCCATCTCTATCCTATCTTGGGAATGGAATGCTTCCCTTCTATCTCTGTGGAAAACGTGGTCAAGAAACTTACTTAACAGAAAGGAATTTCTTCTGTGAGAGAGTTACTCAATAAAAGACAAGCCAAATAAAAGACTCCTTCTTAGGCAGTCAGGCAACTTAACAACAGTCTCAAATGGAAAGTTAAGAAGATCTTGAAAATATAGCTGAAATTTCTCTCCAGCTTTACTTCTATCCCAATTATGTTCCTTGTTACCCTGAGTCAATATAATTCTTTTTAAAATTTTTCTTTATTCACAGATTAATGGTGCATTGTTGACAGTAAAATACGAGTTTGCACATGCATAGCATTTCCCAGTTTTCCACATAATATTTCAACCCTCACTAGGTCCTCCTCTGCCATCATGTTCCAGAATGTGAACCCTCCCCTGACCCCAGAGTCTTTTACTTTGGTGCAATACACCAATTATAATTCTTTATTGATGGTCATGCAACATCACTGAAGGCTACAGGGTTTTAAGTTACTAATGGTGGGAAATATGAAGTGTCTTAGTTGGCTTTTCTAACAAAAAAAAAAAGTATGCAAAGTTCACAATTTACAAGAAGGTACTGGTCTAAAAGTTGTTTGAAACCAGAGAATGTCTTTTTCCTATAGTCTTTTTTTTTTTTTTTTGCCTCCAGGGTTATTGCTGGGACCGAGTGCCTGCACCATGAATCCACTGCTCCTGGAGGCCATTTTTTCCCCGTTTGTTGCCTTTGTTGTTGTAGCCTTGTTGTGGTTATTATTGTTATTGTTGATGTCGTTCGCTGTTGGCTAGGACAGAGAGAAATGGAAAGAGGAGGGGAAGACAGAGAGGGGGAGAGAAAGATAGACAGACCTGCTTCACCACCTGTCAAGTGACTCCCCTGCAGGTGGGGGTGCTGGGGGCTCTAACCGGGATCCTTACACCCGCCGGTCCTTGAGCTTCGTGCCACGTGCGCTTAACCACCACGCTACTGACCCCCTTTCCTATAGTCTTTATTAAAAGTGGCAGCTACATTCCCTGGCCAGATCAAAACATGTCTTTAGTACTGAAAAACAGATGACAGATACTCACAAGAAATTACCAGCGGTACCAGAATTTAAATTCAGAGTGGAAAAGAATGACATAACTCTAAAATACAACCCACGGTCTTTAAGTGCTGGAGACCACAGAAATGCAGAGAAGCAGATGAAAATTTGGATAGACATTTTCAAAAAGACTTTCAAGGGTGTTTGTTGGTGCACCTGGTTGAGCGCACATATTACAGTGCACAAGGACCCAGGTTTGAGCCCCTGGTCCCCACCTGCAGGGGGAAAGCTTTGCGAGTGGTGAAGCAGGTTTGCAGGTGTCTCTCTGTCTCTCTCCTCTCTATCTCCCCTTCTCCTCTCAATTTCTGGCTATCTCTATCCAGTAATTAAATAAAGATAATAATAAAAATTTAAAAAGACTTTCAAGCATTTCATTCACTCGATAGTAATATATTCATTAGATCTATTTTCACTCTCAAATGTTCTCCTTTTTCTAATACAGATACATTAACAGTGTTTTTCTGAAATGGACAGGCTATGACTGGACCCAGGTTATTTTAATTTCTGAGTGATCAGAATGTGCAGGAGCCACTGACAAGTATTTCCAAGGTGAATGGATGTGCCCAGGAAAGGGCAAGGAGTCAGGAGATGCTCCCAGCTTAAGTACCTGTATAACTCCAAGCTTGCTATATCATCATAAGCACCATTTCCTAGGGCAAAATATGTTTCCCATCACTTTATTTCTTCACCTTAATACTCTGTTAACATCTTAAATTATTTTTAGAATTAACTGTAATGCACAAAAAATTACTTGCTTATTGCATTATCATTTACTTTTAAGTCTGTTACTGTATCATAAGTGCAGAATAAAAATCTTTTAAAAAATAAATCAAAAGCAATTACAAATAATGCATTAATAATAATAAATCATGGGTTTTAGCATCTAAGAATCAAGCAAGTCCACTACTGTAACTATACTAAAAACAAATGAACAATTGGTAGCTTTTCAATACCTTCCTTAAGTTACACATGGACACACTGATATTTTGAAATGGCAAATGACCAATCAGGAAGGGAAAAAAATGAACCTACCGTGAATGTCTTCCTTGCATAGGGAGCCCCAGGAGTCAGGAGTTCCTCAGAAGTGACAGGTCTCTTTAACACTGTGACAGACACGTTGCCAAGTTACAAAGTCTTCTGAACTCTGTTCATTCATTCAGCCCATATTTACCGAATAACGATGAACAAAAGAAGCAAAGATCCCTGTTTAACTGTTTATTTTCTAACTCAATAGGAGAATATACATACATATATATATGTATATATGTATATATACATATATACATATATATATATATATATCTCCACACCTAACTTACAGAACTATAGAAATAAGACATTAAAAGGTAAAATGAAGTAAGAGTGTCAAAGGTAAGGATAGGGAGTAGATTAAACTTTCTAGTAAAGAAAAAGACCACTTTCTTTTGTTTCCATATTTTCTCTTTTATATAGTGATATGTGGGGCTGTGTGGTGGCACACTCAGTTAAGCACACATGTTACCAGGTGCAAGGATCCAGATTTAAAACTCCACATCCCATCTGCAGGGCGGAAACTTCATGAGTGGTGAAGCAGTGCTGCAAGTGTCTCTCTGTCTCTCTTCCTCTCTATCTTTCCCTCATGTTTCCACTCTGTCCTATCAAATAAAAAAAAATTTTGAAAAGGTTAATTAAAAGTAAATAAATAAATCCTGATTTGCATTCAACAGGTCAAATTTTAAAAAATAGACCAACTCCAGCAGTATGATATTCCAGGAGCCTGACAGTCAGTTTCAAGAGCTAACGCCCTACAGCCCCATTGTCCAAGCACATTCCACATACTAAAGCTTCACTGAGGAACTATATTGGCTATTTAAATATATTAGAGCTAATGAATTAGGCTGATCATCATCTCTATTAGTGAGAAAACAGTAGTTTAGAAAAGGTAGATAGTTTGTGTTCAAGGTCTTAGAGCTAATGAGCAGTGGAATTAAAATTCAAACACAGCTACTGTGCTGCCTGATTCCTCCCATGCTACACCATCTCAGTAAATAGAAAAGAAGACTTAGAGGAAGACTGGAAGGCAGAGGTTATTGTCCTCCTAAAGCACCTGGCTTATCAGCTCAGTTATTACCCCCTGGTGATGGCAAAGACAGCAGCCGATCCCTGACCTGCCAATTGCCTAAAAACGCAGCAGTGATGAATTTTCCATTCCATTCTCCCCCCACCCCCCTTGGCCTAACACGTGAATGTTCTCTCACTGTCCATTGGGCTCTCAACCCTAGGTGAACGCCCATCAACGTGTAAGTAAGAGGGCTCTGGGGTTTTTCCCTCTCTCTGTCTCTGTCTCTCTCAGCCTAGCAATATAAGTGTTCCCAATTTTCCCGAATAAAGTTTAAAATCCCTGAAAATCATTCTCAATTATTTATTGAGATTATGTGCAATGGATTTTTTAAATGTTAATGTTGGGAAAACAAGCACTGGTCCCTCTTCCCCCCAGTACAAGTACCACTGTATCTTTCCCTCTATCCCTTTGTCTCTCTGTCTTTCTCTTTATATCTTAAATTTTAAAAAGTCAATTCTGAGCAGTAAAGTCCAGGTGACAATAACAAAAATCTGTTAACCATCACCAAAAACAACTATAAAAACCTCACACATTTCAGTCCTGACAACTCATGTTCGTTAGAGATCCCGTAAATGAGAGCCTAACCTTCCTTTTCTACCTGAATCTTTGTAAATCTTTCATTTTGATCCAAAGAGTAAGAAAAAAGAGTAAATAAAAAAAAACCAACTTCAAGGAAGATGGCTATATTTTCAATTATCACTGTTTCCACACTGTACTCCAACATTCAACCAGAAATATACAAAACAGGGTTAGCATAATTAGCTTTTTGCTGAAAGTTTTTTGTTTCTAACTCTAAGGATATCTGTTACATTTCTATGAAATTTCAAAATCCTACTTTTAAGAGTAAACATCTTATTTCTCATTTTACTTTACCAACAATACTCAATTTATTGACAAAGTTAGTAATAATGGGTGCTCAATGATCTTCCAGTGAGGGGTAATGTAGAAACAAGTGTTTTTATTCACTTACAGATTACAATTTTATTCTTGGAGCTAACTATCCAGGAGGGAGAATAAAAGTTACACTAAGAAACATACCCACTATTAGAGCAATAAAAAAACAAACAAAGAAAAAGAAAAATACCCACTTGCATTAGATTATGGCATTTTCCCTTACAGCCCTTGGGAAAACATATACTAGTTCATACTCTCTCTTTAAATATTTTTATTTATTATTAGATAGAGACAGAGAGAAATTGAGAAGGGAGGGGGAAGATAGAGAGGGAGAGAGACACCTGCAGCTCTGCTTCACCACTCATGAAGCTTGCCCCTGCAGGTGGGCAAGGACCAGGGCTTGAACCTGGGTCCTTGCACACTTTAATGTGAACACTTAACTAGGTACACCACCGCCTGCCCCCTCCATCTTTGTACTTAATTTTCACCTGGAATGTAAAGGCCATAGAATAACATTTGAAACAACAAGGCACTAAGAATCAGTTCTAGGGATAACTGGGTTTGCACCGATCCATGTTTTTTTTCTTCAGGGGTCTTGGAACCATCCTTTTCTTTTCAAATCCCTTCACTAGGAGATAACGGTTTATAATACATTGTTGACATATGGGTATAATTTTGCATTCTCTGTGATAGGTATCTACAAAACACTCTTTTATTTTTTTGCCTCCAGAGTTATCTCTGGGACTTGAAGCCTACACTATGAATCCCTTTTCCCATTTTGTTGCCCTTGTTGTTATTGCCGTTGCTGTTAGATAGGACAGAGAGAAATAGAGAGAGGAGAGGAAGACAGAGGGGGACAGAAAGATAGATACCTGCAGACCTGCTTCACTGCTTGTGAAGTGATCCCCCCCCCCCCCCCCCCGCTGGTGGGGCTGGAAGTGAGATTCTTACCCTGGTTCTTGCACTTTGTGCCATGTACACTTAACCTGCTGCACTACCTACCACCTGCCCCTCCCCCTTACAAAACACTCAACACCAGCAAGGTTCTTTTCCACAATTATACTTGGAGTGGGTGGTGGTGGGGTATACAGAAGCCTTATAGTTCTTAGCATAATTTGCATTCTAAGGAAGCACAGTCTCCCTTTCTGTTGAGAACACTGACATGCTATTCAAAACCTCACTGGGCACTAAGTTTGGCTCCACACTGCTAAGAGTTATTAATTGTTGGTATGCTTCACATTGGTTTGGTCTCACTCCCCCCCCACCTCCGGGAGATTGTGGTTTAGTCTTTGCCTTTTCGCACTTCTCCCTTCTCTCTGCCCCCTATCATATATACTTCCTGAGTTCCTGCCACTGCCGCTGGAGGAGAAAGAGGCAGGACAGATCTGTGTGGTGATTAGGTTATATTAGTTTTTGAATCGTTGCTCCTGAATAAAGAAATACAGCTTCTCTGCTCAGCTGTGTGTCCGCGAGTCTCTGTCTACCGCTGCAAAGCTAGCCCAGTCTACTGAAGCCCCGAACTCTAACAACAATTAATGACAGATAGTCCTCAACTATCTTTGGGAAATCTCTCTCTAAAAGATCCTTTTCAAGAAAACATACCTGTGCAACTGCCCAAACCCCTACAGTCATGGTCAGGGTCAGGGTCAGTATCATCTTTCAGTCACTCACCGGATTTGGGATTGCAGAGCACAGGAGGGCTGCTGCTAAGGGTGGGGCTGCTGCTGAAGTAGCCACTGCTGCCACAACTGCTCATGCTGCTTCTCCTCACCGCAGACACAATCTTGATCTCCTTGCTGGGGCTAACTGTGTGGGCCAGAACACACACAGTCACTGAGCATGGTGGTCTTGGTTCCCCAGAGCACATGGCTCTCAGCTGTGGGTACAGCAAAATGAGCCACATGTGCTGGGCAAACTCTTTCTGATCTTGGAGTCAGAAAAGCAAGGAATTGCACTGCAGCTCTGCCACTTACTAACAATACAACCTGTGGCCCTTCTTTCCAGTTCTCTGAGCCTCAGTTTCCCCAACTGCAAATCAAAAACAAGGCTATCTCATAGAATTGGTGTAAAGAGTAAGTGATTATATGTGAAAGTTCTCAGCGACAAAAAATATTTTTGTGAGAATGACCAAGCCCATGCTGAGAGGTTCTTGCTAGGATGTAAATTAATCACTGGCTCAACTCTTAATAAGTTTACAGTGATAATAAATGCCTTTTGGTTTAATATTAAATCATTGTTCCAGAAGGAGATTAAAATACAGAGCACAGATTCAGTCTCTAAAAGTGTGAGATAGCAGTCTCAATGTTCTGATACAGTTCTTTCTGCCAGTTTGCTGTTCTCAATAGGAAGAAAAGAACAAGGTATGTGGTCAAGTGAAAGAAGCAAGGCAGTGTACTCCTCCTAATGCCTGGCATATAAGAAGCACAATATGGCTTTTATGGTGACTACAACTATGTATCTTCCTTCTCATCATCATCATCATCATCGGGTCTATCAGACCCACTTCATAAACAGATAAACTTCAGTAACAGTGTCAACATGAAAAGCTATTCTGAATTTGCAGAAGACCTCAACTATAAAGGGAGGTACATTAATATGCAAGTAAACATAGGCTTAGACTCTTGACCCTTGATTAGTGTTTACTGTCCTGAGGCAGCTCTGGGTTCAGATTCTTTTCCATCTCAGCTGTGTTTGAGGAGTCTAAAATACAGGGGGCTGTGGAGGGGACAGTATAACCAAGCAGCAGAGTAACACAGAATGGACACAACATCCAGCTCTTGTCTACCACTTTCTGTCTGTGTAACTTTGGGTAAGCCACATAGTTGCTCTATGCCCTGGTTCTTTCACCTGTAAAATGGGAATAATAAAAGTTTTTCCTCTTTGGACATTGAGAAAATAAAATAAAAGAATTCATGAAACCAAGTCTGGCTCAGTGCCAGGAGCACAGTAGTATAATTGTAAGTGTTCTTCTCATTGTTTCCTATTTAAAGCCAAGACATAAGTTTTCATTTTGCCCTGGGTTACAAGCTAAACCCAGAACTTCCAAATCTTAGACTGGCCAGTTCCATGATTTGAGGCCAAGTTTTCACAGCTGAAGATTTCCCTTTCAGTAACTCATCCTCTTACACAAGAACAGCATATCAGGACAACTTTATCTGATAAGCAGGGGTATGTTTGTGAACATCAGTCATAATAATTTTTGTCAGAGTTCTTTGTAATATAGGATTCTTGGCCTTAAAAGAAGTGGCCCTGGATTTTGGTTGTTATAAGCTTTTGTGTTTTTTTCTTTATAATTTGGCTTTATTCTGGATCACCCATTCATGATGAATTGATAATCAGTTCCCTTTGAGTTGTACATGCCCTCAGAAGTTCTTATTTCTCTTTAAAATGCATAGTTTTACAATGGCATGATTAAAAGTGAATAATTAATATTATGTAAGAACTGTTTATGGGGCTGGGTGGTGGTGTACCTGGTTGAGTGCAGGTTACACTGCATTCGAGCCCCCAGTCCACACATGCAGAGGGAAAGCTTTGCAAGTGGTGAAGCAGTGTTGCAGGTATCTCTCTTCCTCTCTATCACTCTCTTCCCTTTTGATTTCTGGCTGTCTCTATCCAATAATAAATAAAGATAATAAAAAATTTTTAAAGGGCCAGGTGGTGGTGTACCTGTTTGAGCGTACATCTTAGAGTGCACAAGGATCCAGATTTGAGTCCCTGGTCCCCACCTGCAGGGGGAAAGCTTCACAAGTGGTGAAACAGTGCTGCAGGCATCTCTCTGTCTCTCTCCCTCTCTATCACCCCTTCCCTCTCAATTTCTGGCCGTGTCTATCCAATGAATTAATAAAGACTTAAAGAAAATAATTTAAAAGAACTGTTTATATGGGGCCAGGCAGTGGTATACCTGGTTGAGCATACACACTACAGTGCTAGTACAGACCTAAGTTCAAGCCCCTGGTTCCCACTTGCAGGGGGAAAGCTTCACAAGTGGTGACGCAGTGCTGCAGGTATCGTTCTGTCTCCTTTCCTATCTCCTCCTCCCCACTAGATAAACAATTTTTTAAAAGAACTGTTTATAGGGGCCAGGTGGTAAGGCACCTATTTAAGCATGCACTACCATACACAAGGACCCAGATTCAAGCCCTTAGTCTTCACCTGCAAGTGGGGAAGCTTCACAAGAGATGGAGAAGTGTTGCTCTACATCCCTATCCCCTCCCTCAATTTCTCTCTGTCTCTATCCAGGAAATAAAACAATAATATAATTTTTAAAAAAGAACTATTTACAAGAGAAAAGTGAGAAAAGCAACCTGGAAAGTCCTCTAGAAATCAAATACAATTAAATAAATAAGATTCATGACTGCTCAGGAAGAATTTGGTTGTATGTGTGACTTCTGGGGTTAGGGGTTGGTTAAACTTCTTGGTTATAAATAAATACAAATTTTCTGGAGCACAGAATTTCACAAAGGTGCACTCTTATTATGCTATTTCTCAACAATCATTGTGATGCAATAAACAACGACACTAACATACCTGACATAAAGCTGGTAGATTTCCGATTGTCATGACTCTGCTTCCTCAGGCAGAAGGGACTATCATGAGTTTCCTGGGAAGAGGTGGACTTCTCATTAAGCAGTTCCATCAACCTTCGCCTCCGACGGAAATTCATTCTAAATTGGTAGAGAAGATTGCTGTCCACAAAAGGGTGCTTGTTGGACACTGGAGAGAAGAAACAACCAATAATGACTATCTGGCACTCTGGCTATTACAGCCAGAAGATTGTAGCCAACAAGGGCAAAAGTCTTAAGAGGGAGTTTATTTCAACTCATACCTCATGAGTTTGCAATCGACACATGGTCCTAGATTCTTTCCATGTGTTATATACTTTAAAAGTTTGCTAACCGATTCCTCTGGAGAAACTGCCTGTCCTTACCCCAGGGCTAAGTGTGACCCTAGTGCCCAACACAATATTTGTCTCATAGCAACATGTCCATGTATTTTCAAGTCCTTATTTTGAATCAATTATAGATCTGCAAAAGTAATACAAAAGCAAGCTATATGGCTCTAGTCATATGAGATATCTAGAACAAGGAAATCTATAAAGACAGAGTTAAGTGGTACTTGTCAGGACTAGAGTAGAATCTAGATGGCTAGGAAATTTTTTTTGCTGAAGCGTGAGGTTGCCTTTAGAGAAGATGAAAATGGCTTAAAATTAAATATAGTGTTGACTATCTACATCTGTACATCTGCTAAAGTCAATGAACTATATACTTCAAATTAAGTGAACTGTATCTCAATAAGTAGTGTAAGAGGATCAGCAACAATAACAGTAACATTACAGAGGGTTCCTGTGTATCCTTCAACCAGATTCTCCCAATGGTACCATTTTATATAAATAGGCATATTAGTCCAACATTAGATCAGAATATTGACACTAGTAAAATAAATCTGCAGACTTAATTCAGATTTCACTAGATCTTACCTGCACTCATGCATGTCTATCACATACATAGATTTGTATAGTGACTAATACACTGAAGACACGAAACTGTTCTATCATGATAAAATTACTTCCTCATGCTGTCCTTTTATAGTCTTCCTCTAAACTGCTAATTTTCAGCAACTATCAATATGTTTACCATCTCAATAATTTTCTTAGTTTGAAAATATTATATAAATGTAATCACACAGTCTGGAGTCATTTAAGAGTGAAACATAGTAAATATGTACTTAAAGATGATTCTTGAGGAAGAACCTATACTTGTGAGTGCCTAACTGCATTTCTCTAGTGACAAATGAAGTGGAGAATGTTTTCATACATTTGTGGGCTGTATGTGTGTCTTCTTTAGAAAAGTGTCTTTGCAAAAATATCTGTGTACACATATGTTCTTAGCAGCACAATTTGCAATAGCCAAAACCTAAAAGCAACACAGGTGCCCAACAACATATGAGTGGCTGAGCAAGCTATAGTATATATACACAATGGAATACTACTTGGCTATAAAAAAGATGACTTCACCATTTTCAGCCCATCTTGGATGGAGCTTGAAAAATTCATGTTAAGTAAAATAAGTCATAAACAGAAGTGTTGTTAAAATTTTTAAGCTCTAGCTGGCCGGGCAGGCTAGCTTCACGGGCGGGTAACAGAGACGCGGAGACAACGGCTGGGCAGGGAAGCTGTATTTCTTTATTCAGGAACAACGATTCATAAACTAAGACCAACTAATCACCAAACAGAACTCTGCTGTCTCTTTGCGGCGGCACAAGCACTCTCTCTTACTCTCGAACTCAGGAACCGTCTCTTACTCTCGAACTCTGCAATTCTTCCACTGTGGAACTCTCTCTTACTCTGTAACTCTGAAACTCTCGAACTCAGGAACCCTCTGTTGGGGTTCCTTGGGGCGGGGCCAAGCGGGCCCGCGAAATTAACTGGACTGATCCAATTCTCTTGGCGGGGGAGGGCTAGAACAAACCAATGTAAAGCATACGACACAGAAGGATGAATATGGGATGAACTCACTCTCAGGCAGAAGTTGAAAAAAAAGATCAGAAGAGAAAACACAAGTAGAACCTGAACTGGAATTGGCATTTTGCACTAAAGTAAAAGACTCTTGGGTGGGGAAGTGGGGGGAGAATACAGGTCCAAAAAGGATGACAGAGGACCTAGTGGGGGTTGTATTGTTATATGGAAAACTGGAAAATGTTATGCATGTACAAACTATTGTATTTACTGTCAAGTGTAAAACATTAATTCCTCCAAAAAGAAATTTAAAAAAGAAAAGTGTCTGCAGATCTTTTGCCCACTTTTTTAAAAGTTTTTTTTTCAACTTTTATCATTATCTTTATTTATTGGATAGAGAGACAACCATAAATCAAGAGGGAGGGGGTGAAAGAGAGGGAGAGAGACAGAGAGACACCTGCAGCCCTGCTTCACCACTCGTAAAGCTTTCCCCCGCAGGTGGGTACCGGGGCTTGAACCCGGTTCCTTGAGCATTGAAATACACGCGCTCAACCAGGTGTGTCACCACCTGGCCTCCTTTTGCCCACTTTTAATTGGATTATTTGTTTTCTTATATTCAGCTGCAGAATTTCTTGACATATGTTTAATGCCAATTACTAGACACTGAGATTCTTCTACCTCATACCTATGAGAATGGTCTGCACCAACAGAACAGGAAATAGTAAGCTTTGGTAACAATGTAGAGAAAAAGGAGCTCTATTACACTGTTAATGGAAATACAAACTGTCAAGACCCCATAGAAAGTAGTATGGACAGTCCATAAACAAATAAGAATAAAATGCCTTATAATACCATAATACTACTCCTAGGCATGTATCCCAAACAAGGGAAAATAGTAACTCAGAGAGATATGCACCTTTATGTCTCTAGCTACATTATGTCTGTAGCTACATTAAGTTCATAATAACCAAAGAGTAGAAACAACTGGATATGCCCATCAACAGGTAACAATTGGATATAAAGAAGTTACAAAGGGCTAGAGAGATAGCATACTGGTTTTGCAAAAAGACTTTCATGCCTGAGGCACCAAAGTTTTTAAGTCCAATCCACAACACCACCATATGGCTGAGCTGAGCAGTGCTCTGGTAAGAAAAAACACACATAATAAATAAATAAATAAATAAATAAATAAATAAATGTTACAGGATATATATTCAGCTGAATAGCACTCCACAATTTAAAAAGTTGGTATTTCATCCTTTGGGACAAAATGGATGGAATAGAAGATGATTGTGTTTAGAGAGGTAAATAAGGAGGTGAAAGACATATGTGGAATACAGGGAATTGAAACACATAAACTTGATGGTCCAAGAGGTGGTTCAGTGGATAAAGCATTTGACACTCAGACATGAGGTCAAAAGTTCAATCCCAGGCAGTACATGTATCAGAGTGATATCTGATTCCCTCTCTCTCTCTCTCTCTCTCTCTCTCTTTCTGTCTTTCATTAATAGATATATAAAAAGTTTTTAAAAATAAACACATAAACTTGAAAAAAAACATAAAAAGAAGTAGCCAAACTGTCCATAAGACTTTGTGAGAACTGTTCACTATGAAGTTAGAACTTAGGTGGTGGTTGAGGTGTGAAACTATACCCCGTAATCTTATAATCTTGTAAACCATTTTAAAATCAGCAGTAAAAATGATATTAACAAGGAAGACGTAATCACATCAGTCTGCTAATCCAAAATAATAAATTAGAATAGCAAATCATCATATAACATTTTTATTAATCCAAGTATTAAAGTGCTTTATATGTATTAGTCCCTTTAATTACAACAACTGTCTTAGATATATTATTTTATTATCATTGTTTTTAATGAAGAGACTGAAGCTCACAGAAGCTACAATAAATAACAGAGGTAGGAACAAAACTACAATGTCTTGATTCCAGAGTCTGAATTCCAAATTACTACTTTCACCTACTTCTTTGAGAAGTAGTACTTGTTTGAGTTCTCATGGACAACTAAAATATGATTCATATTCAAAGCACAGCATTACAAAAAGTAACTGAAATAATACTACATAAACTGCCGACTTGTGGCTAACTTACTGCATTCACACAATTCTACGTAACAATTTGTAACTCAGGAGTCTATTAAGAACTGTTTATAATTTCAATTTTATACTCTAGCCATACTTGCCAAAAACAACATGTGGAATCTCAAGAAATAAGCAAAAGCTAAGTAATTCATAGTTGTTGTTTTTTTTTATCCTAGAAAGGAAAAATAAGCAAGGGAGATAGCATAATGGGTATGCAAACAGACACTCATGCCTAAGGTCCCCAGACCCCAGGTTCAATCCCCTGCACCACCATAAGCCAGAGCTGAGGAGTGCTATGGAAAAAAATTTAAATGGGGGGGGTGGAGAAAGGAAAAAATCAATTATTTCTACACTTTGACAGGACATTCTCCATATTAGACACAAAACTCATTTTTTTGCTATCAGGTCAAATTGTTCTTTATTAAACAACAACAAAAGAATCTATGATCTGGAGAGACATTTTAAAAGAAAGTAAAATCAAAGAGGAAAACAATGATTGGTATCTCTAAATACTGAGGTTTCAAGTCTTCACCTCTCAGATCCCAGATTACAAAATGTTTATGTTCTAGCAACTATGCTGATATGTACAGTTTAACAATGTTATTCCTTGTGTTTTGAGAATATTAATCTCTAAACAGGAAGAAATAAAAAAGGCAGTGCTCAAAATCTTACATTCAGTATCTGAGATTCTAGTTGTACTCTTGCAGTTTGTACCATGGAAAGAGAAGAAATTAACAATATTTGACAATTCTTGCAAACCATTACGTCCCTCCTAAAACATAAAAGAAGAAACAGTTTGTAGTTGAAAACTGACAATTACTATCTCACCAGTTTATAATTTCTGGGACTTCCAAGTCTCTTCCCTTTTGCATTAGTGGAATTCTCTAGGGTCTTGGCTCAGTGAGATATTAAGCGGAACATAAAATAGGAGGGAAAAACAGACATGAAAGAATGATGAAGCAAGGTAAATATAGAAGATCATATTGCATAAGAAAGCAAGGGCCCTAGAAGAACTGAACCTACCAAGTCATTGATATTTGTTAAAACAAAACAGAATTTTATCATTGTGCCTTTACTTTTCAGAAAGCATGAAAGAAATGCATGTGATCATCAAAAATAACAAAGTACTGTGGCACAGAAAACATTCTTTTAAAAATAATATAGATATATTTTCTTCACAAATTATTGGGATGATTGGGGGCTGGGCAGTAGAATACCCAGGTAAGCACACATAATACTAAGAGCAAGGACCTGGGTCAAGCCCCTGCTCCCCACCTGCAGGGGAGTCACTTCATGAGTGACAAAGCAGGTCTGCAGGTGTCTATCTTTCTCTCCCTCTCTATCTCCCCCTCTTCTCTCAATTTATCTCTGTCCTAGGCAATTTTTAAAAAAGGGAAAAATGGTGACGGGAGTGGTGGATTTGTAGTGCAGGCATTGAGCCCCAAGTGGTAACCCTGGAGACAAAAAAAAAATTACTAAGATAAGTTGAATAAAGAAATAAAGTCTTATTATCTAAAGAGGGAAACTGGCTTCTGCTCCACTCACACATATAGTGTAAATATGAATGTAAAAACTTGCCATTTGAGTCCTACAAGTTCCACTGAATATAAAAGACATTTTAGGCCACTTATCTAGTCAGAGGGAGGAAAGTCATATCAATTCATACATCCTTGAATGTTTGCTAGAAAATGACATAATACATAAAGCATTATGAGATAAGTGAAATAATTATTCAGTGTGAGAGAAAAGAAGAGAATAAGCAGATATCCTCTGTTAAAGAAGAAAAGAACATCAAGAATTTGTGAAGCATTGTCTTCAATTTGGGATCACAGAAGCAATTTAATAGAGTAAAACAACGGCTTACCTAGTCAGGGAATACTGGGATTCCCTAGACCTCTAACAAATCCCTATCTCCACTGTCACGGGTCATCTCCATCAGGAACAACATAGTGAACCTTCTTGTGAGTCTCTACAGGACCTTGCCATCATTGTGTATCAACAATGATAGGGACAGCCCCATTCTCCAAAGGGAGGTTGGGTTAACATACTCCGCCATTAGAAGAAGATGGGTCCTGCAATGAGTGTAGTCTGGAATGTTCCTAGCTAGAACACAGAATGCAAGCTTAGACCTACAGGGAGCAGAGGTTACATAGGCTCCTGTGCTGAATATGGGCCCCAGATCAAATCAATAGGGTTTACAGTTAACATTATTTATATACATTTCTCATATTTTGGAGCTACTCTCTGCCCTGATCCAGTTTTCTAGTCCTGTTTCCAACTCTGACACTATCTCCCCAGATAATACCTTTAGCCCACCTGCGTATTAGCTGTCAGGTACAGGCAGAAAGTAGTCAAGTCATGGGCCCTTGGAATATACCTAAAATAGACCTATTAGCCTTTTCCAAAATGGAGACCCCAAATTTCATCTGCTATAGTCTTACCTCTAGATTCCTGATTATTAAACAATTGGTTCTTGTTTATATCTAGTGCTTTTTCAATCATCAGGTTGCAGATGCTACCATGATGCCAACCTGACTTCCCTGGGCAGAAGACCTTACCAATGGAACCCCACCTATCTAGAGCCCTGCCCCACTAAGGAAAGATAAAAACAGGCTGGGAGCATGGGTTGAATTACCAATGCCCATGTCCAATGGAAAAGCAATTATAGAAGCCAGACCTTCCACTTTCTGCACTCCATAATGATCCTGGGTCCATACTCCCAGAGGGATAAAGAACAGGAAAGCTTCCAATGGAGGGGATGGGATATGGAACTCTGGTGGTGGGAATTGTATAGAATTATACCCCTCTTATCCCATGGTCTCTTTGCTCATTAATAAATCAATAAAAAAGAGGGCCTAAACAGAGAATGAGAGGAGAGGAAATTAGGATAATGACTATCATAATGAGAAAAAAAGAGCTCAGCAAGTATGAGACTGAGAGGGGGCAAGAATACAACTGCAACTGTGCCAAATCTAAAAGGATGTCAAGGGAAGCTTAAGACACACAGCCCTCGTTAGCTGTCAGAATCACCAACATTTAAGCACTCCACTCCACTGCAGCATAGGTGGTGACTCTCCTCTTCACTAGGATAGGACCCGAACTGCCCCTGCGGCTACAGACAGACTATGACCCACATAGTCAATGACTGCCACCTCTCCAGATTCAAAGGAGGTCTCGAAACTTTACATCAGGCTCAACCTGATGCTGTTGACTGGCTACGGAAGAAGGGCAAACGCTAGAAGAAGAAACTAGGATAGGATGTGGAGAGAAAAAGGATCAGGGATTATGTGTGTGTGTGGGAGGGGAAGGCACTTTTGTGAAGGATGATTGAGTCACTCAGGAGAGCACCCCATGCCACCACTCATTCATTTCCTCTCTTTTTAAAAAAATATTTTTAATTAATTAATTTATTTACTCCCATTTGTTGTCCTTGTTGTTTTATTGTTGTAATTATTATTGTTGTTGTCATTGTTGGATAGGACAGAGAGAAATGGAGAGAGGAGGGAAGACAGAGAGTGGGAGAGAAAGATAGACTCCTGCAGACCTGCTTCACCACTTGTGAAGCGACTCCCCTGCAGGTGGGGAGCCAGGGTTCGAACCGGGATCCTTACGCATGTCCTTGAGCTTTGTGCCACCAGGATCCTTATGCAGGTCCTTGAGCTCTGCGCCACCTGAGCTTAACCCGCTGCACTACCGCCCAACTCCCTCATTTCCTCTCTTTAGCTTTCTAGTACCCTAGGTATCCCTACATCTCTTGCTAGAATGTCTGTCCATTCCCTATCAACATTGCTGAAAGGACTGAAAAACATCAAGGATAAAGAGATGACAAGTCTAGTCCTCAGGCTTAGTATTTCAAAAAATCAAGGACATGCTGCATATGAACATGCTGCAATTATTTTTCCAGCAAGACAGAAGCTCTCAGCTATTTCACATGCTCAGAGAAGGATCTGTACTCTTTTTGTCTCCCTGCCCCCTGCAGATCAGTCTTGCAGAGTCCAAGCAGATGATGTCACTTAGTCTTCTGCATAATCCAAAAAGCTGTCAAGACTGACAATATTAATATCATGCTTTGGAATCATACATTTGGGTGGAAAACATCTCTTGAGGTTTAACTTTAACAAGATAATGGCTAAGAAAATAGAAACTATACTTACGTCACATTTGCCCATTTCAAACCATGCTAAAGAAAGCAATAGTGCAAATATCCCTGCTTCCCAGAATATCAAAAGCCTTTGATTCAAGAACATAAAGCAATTGTGTTTAAGCATGTATGCCACATAAGGACAGTGCTAGGATCTTGGATTAAAAACCTTTCCAAAGGCAATAATAACAGTGAATCAGAGAACTAAAGTAATTATTTCCTGGGCACTGACAACATTAAGAAGAGGATATGAAAGCAGGAAATTTATTCTAGAAAGAAAAGTCTAACTGATATTACTAAAACAAAACACCTCACTTTCATCCAAGTAGATGAAATTAATTATATTTACTTTGATTGAAGGGAGAAAGAGAGGATGGAAAACAGAAGAGGAAAAAAGATTAAAGCAACTTTGGTAAAGGTAGTAGGAAAGAAGAAAACCAAAACACAGCACTGTGACTATCTAGATTTCTGAGGTTCTTTATCTTAGTTGGAAGTATTCTGAAAACTAGAACTTTTGTTGTTAGCAATAGCATGCAGAAAAATGGATAGTTTTTTTTAGGGATAAAACTTGGTTTTTGTTTTCTTTTCTTTCAGAAACTAGATTGTATCGTAATTGCAAAAAAGTTCAAAAATGGGGCTGGTGAGGCAGACAACCTCACCAATGTGTCCTGGAACCTCACCTTCCCAGAGCCCTAGCCCACTAGGGAAAGACAGAAACAGGCTCATTATTCTTAATAGCTGAGTAGTATTCCATTGTGTATATATACCACAACTTTCTCAGCCATTCATCTGTTGTTGGGCACCTGGGTTGCTTCCAAGTTTTGGCTATCACGAACTGTGCTGCTATGAACATAGGTGTACACATATCTTTTTTGGATGGGTGTGATTGAGTCCTTAGGATATTTCCCTAGGAGAGGTATTACTGGGTCATATGGAAGGTCCATTTCTAGCCTTGTGAGAGTTCTCCAGGCTGCTCTCCACAGGGGTTGGACAAATTTACATTCCCACCAACAGTGCAGAAGGGTTCCTTTGTCCCCACAAGGTCTCCAGCATTTGTTGAAGCTGTCATTTTTGATGTATGACATACTCACAGGGGTGAAGTGTTAACTCATTGTTGTCTTTATTTGCATTTCTCTGACAGTTACCTAGAGCAATTTTTCATATGACTGTTGGCCTTTTTGCTGTATGATACAAGATCTCACCATAATTTATGACCTTTTACGCTATTTATTTATAGCTGTATCTTATAAAGTAATGCCACCAGTTGCTTCTATTTCCCCTGGTCTAATTTTTTAGGAGATTTAATATTTCAAAGAAGAAGTCATTATTATAAATGTATTAACAATTTGAGCCCACTGTTAAAATTCAATCTGATTTCCATTTTGAAGTCTTAAGTGCTTAGACTGAAGGAACATATACTCAGCCTAAGGTCTATGCATCAAAAAGTTTGAGACATTCAATCCACTTTCCCCTCTCATATTAATTAAACAGTTATTTTTGAGATTGTAAGTTAATAGGAGTGTATATTAACACCATTCCCACAAGGTTTGTGTCCCTCTCTCTTCCCTCCCCCTGCCCCCCGTTCCATGAAGTTGAACATCTACCCTCACCCTCCACCCAGACATTTTTACTTTGGTACCCTACTCCAAACTCAGTCATATTCTTTTTTGAGTTTCCCTTTCTGTTCTTTCTCAACTTCTGTTTATGAGTGGGATCATCCCATACTCGTCTTTGTCTTTCTGACTTAGCTCACTTAACATAATTCCTTCTAGCTCCATCAAAGATGGGTCAGAGAAGGCGAGTACATTGTTCTTATTAGCTGCATAGTATTCCACTGTGTAAATATACCACAGCTTTCTCAGCCATTCAGCCATCCCCATAGGACCTTGCCCTCAATGTGGATCAATAATGGTAGGGAATGTTCCACTCGCTGATGGGAGGTTGAAGAACGTACTCTACCTACTACCTGAGGAAGATGGGTCCTGAAATGAGTGCAGCCTGGACTGTTCCTAGCTGTGACCACAGAATGAGAGCTCAGACTTACAGGGATGCAGGGATGTTACATAGGCTCCTATGTGGAATATGGACCCCAGATAAAACCGGTGGGGTTTATAATTAACAATATTTATATACTTTCCCCATATTTGGGAGGTACTCTCTTCCCTGATGCACCTTTCTAGTCCTTTTTCTAACTATGACACCATATCCTCAGACAATAACCTGGGTCCACCTGCATGTTAGATGTAAGGCTCAGGCAAAACCTAGTAAAAATAAAATAAAAATTAAAACAAATCTCAAATCTAAAAAAAACAAAAACAAAAAAAACACCTTGTAAACATTGTAAAGGCCAGAAGATCATTTGCCTGGTTGAATATACCTAACTATGGAGAGTATACTGATGATAATATCAATGACAGTAAAAATAAACTAACAATTTGACAATTTGGCTATGTCCTAAGAAAATTGCAAAATTATATTATTTCATTATCATAGCAGTACTCTGGAAGTTTCAATGTTTCCTATGTTATATTATTATTACCAACTCCAGGGCTATCACTGAAGCTGCATGACTGCACTAAGAATCCACTGTTCCTAGTGACCATTTTTCCCCTTTTTTTCATTCTATTTTATTCAATAGGATAGAGGAGAATGAGAGGGGAGGGACAGATAGCAAGAGAAAGAGAGAAACCTGCAGACCTGCTTCACCATTCATGAAGTGTCCCCACTGCAGGAGGCTCACACGTGGGTCCTTATGCAGGTCCTGGTGCATGATAGCATGTGCACCTAACCAGGTCTGCCACCACCCAGCCCCTAACTTTACCTACAGATGAGGCAAACTTGTTCAAGGACCCCCAGTTAAAAACTAAAAGATAAAAAATAAAAATACTGAGCTCTATCCCTTATTCTCACTTGACTGTCTCCCATTTAAAGATCTGATATTACACTAGAGACCAGAAGAGAAGGACAAGATAATTTTCTTTTTTTTTTAAAGTTTTTTTAAATTTATTTATTTATTCCCTTTTGTTTCCCTTGTTGCTTTATTGTTGTAATAATTATTGTTGTCTGTCTTCATTGTTGGATAGGACAGAGAGAAATGGAGAGAGGAGGGGAAGACAGAGAGGGGGAGAGAAAGACAGACACCTGCAGAACTGCTTCACCACCTGTGAAGGGACTCCCCTGCAGGTGGGGAGCCAGGGGCTTGAACCAGGATCCTTACGCCAGTCCTTGCACTTTGCACCACATGTGCTTAAGCCACTGCGCCACTGCCTGACCCCCAAGATAATTTTCAAGTGCTCAATAAGAAAGGCTTTCAACCAAGTCTACTGTATCCTGCTAGACAGTCATTCAGACTAGATGGAGGCATAAATATCTTCTCAGACAAGCAACAGTTGAAAGCATCAACTATCACCAAGCCTCCCCTGAAAGAAATTCTGAAAGGTTTCCTTTAAACAATCAGACCACCATAAACATTCCATAAATCAGAACACTCTAAAAATCTATAAGAATGACATTAAATTATCTTCAATCTATGCTATCAATGAATGTTAATGGCCTGAATTCACCTATTAAAAGGCACACAGTAGGAAGATGGATCAGAAAACACAACCCAACCATACATTGTCTGCAGGAATCCCACCTAACTCAACAAGACAAACACAGATTCAAAGTGAAAGGATAGAAAACTACCATAGAAGCCAATGGACCACAAAAAGGGGGGGGGGGCAGGAACAGCTATGCTCATATATGACATGATAGATCCTTAAAATAAATAAAATTTAAAAATATAGGTACGAATATTACTTAATTCTCAGAGGACCAATCAATCAAGAGGACTTCATGATTATCAATATCTGTGCATCCAAGGAGAGGCCATCTAAATCCATCCAACATCTACTGGAAGAGCTACAGCAATATATTAACAGCAACACAATAATAGTAGGGGACTTCAACACCCCACTCTCTCAACTTGAAAGATCATCCAGACAGAAAATCAATAAAGAAATGAGGGAACTAAATGAAGAGATAGATAAACTAGAACTACTGGACATTTTCAGAGTAAAAGTGGTGATTTCATTGGCGACTGTAAAACATTATTCCCCCAATAAGGAAAGTTAAAAAAAATAAAAATAAAGATCTGACATTACTAAGTGAGACAGATAAGTATTTCAACATAAGAAAACAGAGTCTGCTTTCTCCTCAGTTATTTTTGTCTCCAGGTTACTGAGGCATTTTGGCTGGGCACATTTTCTACAAAATCCTCCACCAGGACAAACTGTTTATAACCTAGAGTTGGTTATTAAAAGAACTTGATGATAGTACAGAAAACATCCCTCTGGCCTCAGATGGCCCTGGATTGAATGCTAGTTTCAATATTTATTAAATTATTTAATGGCCCTGACTTCCTTTCTTTTTCATCTATAAAGTGAGTTGAATGAACAATGATCAGACATAGGCAAAAGGTCTAGTAGAGTTTCTGGTATATAAAGACACTCATTTAACCATAGGTAGGTTCTCAATTGAGTGTTCAGGATGTGAGTGTCATGGGAAACATCTCCAAAGTACAAGCCTTTCAGAAACAGTCAATGTTAGGAAAAGATCTCAAAGCAACTATACAGGAGTTGGGAGCACAAAGGAAATAGTATCCTATCTAAACCAGATAAATTCATTAAGGCAAACAACACAGAGGACACCCACTATAACATTAGACAGGAACGGAATCCTACTCAGGAACCACTGTGTGTGGAGGTCTACCAAATCTCATTCCTGGATGACATTTTCTTACTATTCCCAGAAAGCTTACTTCTTTAACAAAGTACTTTGCCATATAATAGATCATCAAATATCCATTATGAGAATGAAAAAGACTAGAAAGCTCAAAGGATGAAGAAGTAGACATCCATAAAAGGAGGAGATAAATTGTGATATTTAATGGATTTTCTTACACTGTAAATTTTAATTATTGTTTATATGTGTAGTTACCTTCTCTTAAGCAAAAAAAAAAAAAAAAAAAGGTGGTGGCAGGGGGAGACTAAGGGGCTAAGGGCAGTGGTGCACCAGGTTAAGCACACATAGTACAAAGTGCAAGGACCCATGCAAGGATCCTGGCTCAAGGCCCCAGCTCCCCAAATACAGGGGGTCACTTCACAAATAGTGAAGCAGGTCTGCAGTTGTCTTTCTCTTTCTCTCTCCCTATCTATATTCTCCTCCCCCCCTCAATTTCTCTCTGTCCAGAAAGAAAGAGAGAGAGAAAGGAAGGAAGGAAGGAAGGAAGGAAGGAAGGAAGGAAGGAAGGAAGGAAGGAAGGAAGGAAGGAAGGAAGGAAGGGAAAAAAAGAGGCAGATAGAGAGACCACAGCATCAAAACTTCCTTCATTGTAGTAGGGACCAGGCTTGAGCCTGGATTGCACGCATGCTAAAACAGTCTACTATTCAAGTGAGTTATATAGCCAGCTACAATTTTTTCAATAACCTTTACATTTTAGAATAATTTTAGATATAGAAAGCAGCAACGATAACACAGACAGTTCTCATTCACCGTCCATCCAATTTTGATATAACCATGACACATTGGTCAAAACTAAGATATTCCTGGAACAGGATAGCAGAGGCCCTAGCAGGGGTTGTATTGTTGTGTGGAAAACTGATAAATGCTATGTATGTACAAATTATTGTATTTACTGTCAGCTGTAAAACATTAATCTTCCAAGAAAGAAATAAAAAAGGAAAAATAAATAAAAGAAAAACAATAACAATAACAAATAAAAACCCAAGATATTAACAATGGTATACCTGACTGATTTAAATCTAACTTAAAGCTACAAAGAACTTAATATATGGACCCAGGAAGAAGTGTTCTTTGGAAGCCCATGTTCCAGAGTGAAGATTGCTTAATCACAAATGAATATAGTTGTTAGGTTGTGGAGACAACATAATGGTTATGCAAAAATATTTTCATGCCTAAAACTCTGAGGTCCCAGGTGCTACTATAAGTGAGAGCTTATAAGGAAGAAAGAAAGAAAGAAAGAAAGAAAGAAAGAAAGAAAGAAAGAAAGAAAGGAAGGAAGGAAGGAAGGAAAAGAAAGGAGAGAGAGAAGGAGAAAAAGAGGAGGAGAAGAAGAAGAAACTAAATAAAGAATGAGAAAGAAAAAAAACACTTGTTCTTTTTCTCTGACAGTGCTTGATAGGTGTATGTCCAAAACCTATCCTCTTTTTCTTGAGCCTTTATAATTTGAAGTATAGTGAACTAAAACCATTAAATTTAATATTACTTTCCAGCAAGGACTGACCCTGTGACATACTTCCAACCCCTGAAATGTTGGTAGAAACCCATAGACTAGGTAACCCTTCCTGAATAAAAAGAAAAAAAAACTTGAAATGCAAAGTCTTGTTACTTAATGATCCCTCTCTACCCTTTATGTATTTGTCATTCTATCTTTTTCCTGCCCAAAGTGCATACATGAGGTGTGCTATACACAAAGAAAGGCAGAGCAGAGAGAGAGAAGGACCCTATGATCTCCTCATTGTCAATTAAAGATTCATAACTTGAAGTAGCTCACAGCCTGGAGCAGAGAAACTTCTTTATTCAAATCTCCATTACTACATTTTCTGTTATTTGGAACAAAACACAATCCTGATACTGTCCCCAACTCACATCTACACATAAAATCAAAAGCCTAAAAAAAAAAATCCACTTTCTATTTATTTGCAGCCTACACCTTGGAATAAACTATGCTTGACTCAGAAGTTGAAAGACTAATTAAAAAGGAAGTCAAACTAACAGAAAAAAAAAAAGCCCCCTAGCAATTGGCTACTGATTCACTCTGAGACAGAATTGGTCATGGACAGTTCCCAAGTTTCATTTTTTCTACCTGTAAAAAAGAAAGCACAATTACTTCTCTTATCCATAGCAAGTGAAAGTAAGGCACATATGTAAATCCATAGCTCTCTGAAAACATGGTTGCCATGATGTCAGTACATTTAATAATAACATTGTTCAACTAACAGCAAAAGTCTAATGAATCCCACAAGAGTTGGTATGAATGTAAGAAGGTACTCTTGAGTTTTGAATCATCTACCAAATAGGTCTTTTTCTTGGCAAAATAAAACTGCCAAAATCACATCCAAGTTTAAAGATAAGAGTCAACTATTGCTGACTCGTGGAACTGTCAAAAAAAAAAAAGGAAGGAAGGAAGGAAGGAAAGAAGGAAGGAAGGAAGGAAGGAAGGAAGGAAGGAAGGAAGGAAGGAAGGAAGGAAGGGAGAAGGAAGTAAAGGTAACAAGAAGGAACAAAGAAAACATGACTGTACTTGTGAAAAGAGAATTACTATCATTCCAGAAATGCTGTGTAAGTACCTCGCTCATGCTTCATTCCAGAAACGTATGTTGTTGGCTTTATTTAGGCATCCAGAGAAAGCACAACAAAATTTGGGTACCGAGGTACTTCCTGTACATAAAGCTCCAGGAATCCAGCCACTGCAGAACAAAGATCTTTGAGATAAACAACTAAAAAAATTAAATACACACTTACCAGGACACCATTCTAGTTCATACTCATTTATAGAAGACCTTGTGCTACATTATTTAAGTCGGCAGACACAATCCAGATGAAGCTGCCAACCGCTTAAAATGCAGCTAGTCTAAATGGAAATGAGCTGTGAGATATGTTCTGGGATTGGAGTATTGAGCATGAGAAAAGAGTGCAAAGATTGATGTTTTTATATTGCATCTCTTTTAAAATGATGACATTTTGAAAATTAGTGACTTTACATATATATCACTAAGTTTAGGGGGCAGGTGGTGACACATCGGATTAAGCACATATAGTACAAAGTGCAAGGACCCACACAAGGATCCTGGTTCCAGCCTCCAGCTCCCCACCTGCCTGGGGGTTGCTTCACCAGCAGTGAAGCAGATCTGCAAGTATCTGTATTTCTCGCCCCTTCTAGATCTTCCCCTCCACTCTCAATTTCTCTCTGTCCTATTTAAAAACAAAAAAAAAGGAACAAGTTATCCCTAGAAGATCCCTGAATTAATCACTAAGCTTAATTTTATCCACTTCTATTTTTCTTACTGTGGCTATTAGGAAGGTTAAAATTACATACATTAGTTGCCATTGTGGTTTATATAGTATTTCTATTAGTAGTATTGGTGTAAGAGGATGGTATACCATAGAAACAGATGAGATAATCAACTAATAACTACCAGTCTGAGAAAAAAAAAATCAGCAATCTGAATTGTTCATTCCTCCCTGAAGATCCTGCTTCATTCACCTAATAAACTTGAAACATTTAAATATGTTCCACCAACACCAAGCAAGACAAGAGCTAGTAAGAGAACAGACTTTAGAATCATATAGGGTATATATCTGAAGATCTAGTCTAAGAACACCTGATAAAAATGTATTTATTTAAATAAAAAAGGAATAGCTATTAAACTATTCACAAAATAAAGATCTCTGCTCTTCATGCATGATACTCTTGTTCTGAATCTTTAAATAAATCAAGGCATTTTTCTCCCTTGCATCCTATCTAATACCTAAAGGCTGCTTTTCCTTCAGCCAAAATCAATACAATATTGTTGACCAATGTGTTAGTCCTTGACTTTACCAGGCAATCTTATTTTTATATGTCTACATTGCAGCATACTTCTAGCTGTGTCTATTTTTCTCCCTACTTTGGGTTCAATTGTAATAAAAAGTAAAACAGATCCACAGAATGTCAAAGGAGACAGTAGGAACATTCCCAGAAATTCTAATTTAAAAAAAGAAAAAAATGAGTTCTACTAGGTTATGGCTGCTACAGATTATTACTAGAATATTAAATATTGAAAGCATGTTGAGAACATATTCTACACAATCTTTATTTTTTTATGCTCATCGTGTAACATTTAGGAAATACATCCTAAACATCATCATCTAAAATAGTGGAGATAACAGTACTCAATGTGTTAATTATCTGAGAGGATTAATAAGCTAATAGTAAAGAATAGTCTGTCTGTTGTTATTGCCTTACCAGCAGGAGAAAGACCCCTCTTAATTGGTGAGGCCCTGCCCAAGGAAGTGACAGAAGCTCAGTTAGTAAATTGCTTTTTGGACTTTAGCATCTGCGAATAATAACTATATAGGCAGAAAATCACTACAGCAGAATTATCCTGCTGTAGGAGTTTAGAAGAGATTGGCTGTTAGTCACTAGCTGCTGGTAAACTGAAGTTCCATAGTTGCTCTAGCTCTAGCTCTGCTTCAGATAGTTTAGTTTCCTAGTTGTTTGGCTGACTTGGGCTTTTCAGTATTACTTTTAGTGCCAACTGACCCTGCCTTACTCTAGCTGGTATAAACACGCAGCCTTAAATCCAGTAATTAATAAGTACTCAACAAACAGTTGCTACTGTCATTCATTCCATACTTTTTTTAAAGCCCTTCTTTTTTAATTTTCATTGTGTTGCCTTTGTTGTTTTCTATTGTAGTTATTGATGTCGTTGTTGTTGGATAGGACAGAGAGAAATGGAGAAAGTAGGGGAAGACAGAGAGGAGGAGAGAAAAAATAGACACCTGCAGACCTGCTTCACCGCTTATGAAGTGACTCCCCTGCAGGTGGAGAGCCAGGGGCTCAAACCAAGATCCTTATGTCAGCCCTTGTGCTTTGAGCCACCTGCACTTAACTCACAGTGCCACGGCCTGACTCCCTTTTTTTTTTCTTTTTTAACCATAGCATGGCTAGAACTGTAGAACTCTGTTCTTCAGTGGCCCCAGAGACTTGGAGATTGAGGCATGAAAGTCTTTCTACACAATCATTATGCTTTCTTCCCAGTCCTCAACACATTTTTAACTGAGTAGTTAATAAATAAATGATAAGCTTTGGGGGATACAAAGACTAAAAAAAAAAATCCCTGTTCAAAAAGTACCCACACTATAGTCATTTTTGTTGATGAAAAGCAAAGTCATCAAATTAAAAAAAAAAAAAAAAGGATTTCCAGAGGCAGGGCTACAGTGCAGCAGCAACTGTGTTTCTCTCCTCTCCTCACCCAGGTCAAGTAGGAATCTCAAAGGAGACCACCTGGGACTGAAACAAAACTAAACTTGAACTATTCAGAAACCCAACAAATCACCGATGAATGAAAACACCTGTACCTCGTGGACAGAGAGGAGCCTAGGAGAGATTAAGTGGCTGGTAACAGTCCAGCAGTTTACCAGTTGAGACACCATCTCCAGTCTGTTTCACCAACAAAAAGAGGGCTGGAGGGAGGAGAGACTCACCAAATGCAACTGTGAGTCTCCACTGCTACTGCACTCAGAAGCTGCAGCAGAGAGGGGGGGGCCTGTGCTGACACCAGGGGACAGAGAACCAACCAAGAAACTCAGGAGAAGATCTGTAACTCAGTAGCCTAGCAGTGGGGCTGTAAGAGTCTCTTTGCATAACCACTGGATTATCTCTGCCCCACCCTGCTTTATCTCTTGGTCAGCAGTGAAGGACTAAACTCTAAGAAGCCTATTTATAGTTTAAAAGCCCTCAGACTCCCATAACCGACATGGAAGAAAAAGAACAAAAGAGGCTTTTAAGCTACTAGGCTCCAACTCAGGGATTAAAATAATATTGAAACAACTGTCAATTTCCAAAACTATGAACCCTTTAATGAACTGATTTAGACATAAGTCAATCCAGGCAGGAGTGATAAGTAATTTGAAAGGTAATGAGAGAGGGATCTCATAACATACTATATAAAATGTTAAGCAAACAAGAAGAAATATTGGAGAAATGAACCAGGACAAGAGTCCAGTTAAAAGCCCCCCAAAGGGTGAACCACAAAATAGTGATGTTAACATCCAAACACTTGTTAAGGAAACAAAAACAGGAGTAAGAGTTTGAAAGAATTGTCATCAGAAATGCAAAAACAACAAATGAGACTCTAGAAGAAAACACTATCTCAAGGTTATTAGAGAACTGAAAGCTGAAATAGCTGAGCTAAGAACACAACTAGCTGAACAAACTAAAACAGTATCAGAACAGGATAACAAAATAGATGAACTCCAGAAAACAGTAGAGTGGAGAGAGAATAGAATTAATGAGGCTGAAGACAGAATTAGCAAGATCGAGGACGAATTAGAGACAACTGAAAAAGAAGTAAGAGATCACAAAAAGAGATTAAGAGATATTGAAAACAACAACAGAGGCCTATGGGAAGACTTCAAAAGAAATAATATAGGCATTATTGGCTTACCAGAGGAAGAAAAAGAAGGAGAGGAAGAAAGCATTCTTCAGGACATAATAGCTGAGAACTTCTCTAGTATAGACCACATCAAAGACAAAGGTTCAAGAAGCCCAGAGGGTCCCAAACAGAATTAACCCAGACTTAAAGACACCAAGACACATCATATTGAGAATGAAAAGGATTAAGGATAAAGAAAGGATCCTGAAAGCTGAAAGAGAAAAACAAAGAGTCACCTACAGAAAAAAACCCATAAGATAAGCAGCAGACTTGTCCATATTAACACTACAGGCCAGGAGAGAATGGCAAGATATTTACTGACTACTCAATGAGAAAGGCTTTCAACCAAGAATACTGTATCCTGCTAGATTGTCATTCAGACTAGATGGAGCCATAAAAAACTTCTCAGACAAGCAACAGTTGAAAGAATCAACTATCACCAAGCCTACCCTGAAAGAAGTTCTAAATGGTCTCCTATAAACAGTCAGACCACCATATATCAAGCACTCTAAAAATCTACAAGAATGGCATTAAAATATCTTCAATCTTTGATATCAATACATGTCAATGGCCTGAATTCACCTATTAAAAGGCACACAGTAGGAAGATGAATCAGAAAACACAACCCAACAATATGCTGTCTACAGGAAACCCACCTAACTCAACAAGGATGGAAAACTATCATACAAGCCAATGGCCCATAATAAAGGGCAGGAACAGCTATTCTCATATCTGACACAATAGACTTTAAAATCAATAAAATTCAAAAAGATAGGGATGGACACTACCTAATGCTCAGAGGATCAGTCAATCAAGAGGACTTAACAATTATTAACATCTATGCACCCAAAGAGAAGCCATCTAAATACATCAAATGTCTACTGAAAGAGCTACAAAATATATTAACAGCAACACAGTCATAGTAGGGGACTTCAATACCCCACTCTCTCAACTTGACAGATCATCCAGACAGAAAATCAATGAAGAAACAAGGGAGCTAAATAAACCAGAACTACTGGAAATTTTCAGAGTCAATCATCCCAAGAAACTGGAATACACATTCTACTGAAGTCCACATGGGTCATTCTCAAGGACAGACCATATGTTAGGCCACGAAGACAGCATCAGCAAATGCAAGAGCATTGAAATCGTCCCAAGAATCTTCTCAGAACACAGTGGAATTAAGCTAACACTTAACAGTCAACAAAAGATTAGTAACAGTCCCAAAATGTGGAAGCTCAACAGTACACTCTTTAACAACTACTGGGTCAAAGAGGAAATAAAGGAAGAAATCAAAATGTTTTGATAGTTCAATGAAAATGAAGACACAAGGTATCAAAATATTTGGGACACAGCTAAGGCAATAATGAGAGGGAAGTTCATAGTCATACAAGCACACATTAGGAATCTAGAAAAAGCACAAATAAACAGCTTGATGGCATATCTTAAAGACCTAGAAGAAGAAGAAGAACAAAGGGACCCTAAAGCAAACAGAAAGACAGAAATAACTAAAGTTAGGACAGAAATCAATAGCATTGAAAATAAGAAAACCATACAAAAGATCAACAAAAGTAAATGTTGGTTCTTCGAAAGAGTAAACAAAATCAACAAACCTTTAACCAGACTCACAAAAAAAAGGGGGGAGAAGACCCAAATAAATCGAATAATAAATGAAAGAGGAAATATCACAACAGACACCACAGAAATTCAGCATATCATGTGCAACTTCTATGAACCACTATATGCTACTAAGCTAGACCGAGAAACACATGAAAAGTGCTCCAAGTCTCTGACTGTCAGAGATATGCAAATAAAAACCATAATGAGATATCACTTCACTCCTGTAAGAATGTCATACATCAGAAAGGGTAACAGCAGCAAATGCTGGAGAGGCTGTGGGGTCAAAGGAACCCTCCTGCACTGCTGGTGGGAATGTAAATTGGTCTAATCTCTGTGGAGAACAGTCTGGAGAACTCTCAGACAGCTAGAAATGGAGCTACCCTATGATCCTGCAATTCCTCTCCTGGGGTTATATCCTAAGGAACCCAACATACCCATCCAAAAATATCTATGTACACATATGTTCTTAGCAACACTGTTTGTAATAGACAGAACCTGGAAGCAACACAGGTGTCCAAAAACAGATGAGTGGCTGAGTAAGTTGTGGTATACATATATATTTATATATATACACACACAATGGAATACTATTCAGCTATAAAAAATGGTGACTTCACTGTTTTCAGCCGATCTTGGATGGACCTTGAAAAATTCATGTTAAGTGAAATAAGTCAGAAACAGAAGGATGACTATGGGATGATTTCAGTTTCAAGCAAAAGTTGAAAAACAAAATCAAAAGGGAAAACACAAGTAGAACCAGAACTGGAATTGGCATATTGCACCAAAGTAAGAGACTCTGGGTGGGTTGGGAGTGAGAATACAGGTCCAAAAAGGATGACAGATGATCTAGTGGGGGTTGTATTGTTATATGGGAAACTGAGAAATGTTATGCATGTACAAACTATTGTATTTACTGTTGAATATAAAACATTAATTCCCCAATAAAGAAACTTAAAAAATTCTAAAAAAGAACATGAATGGGAAAGAATCTTAACAGAAATAGAGATAGAGATAGAGCAATGAAGAGAGAGAGAGAGAGAGAATATGCTGAGTATATTGCCACTGGCAAAGTCTCTCTCCTTGTCCTAAATTTAGTCTGGACTCCTGCCTTTTCAAATGGTTTTTGCCTTTGGCCATTGACCTGTCTTTGATATACCCAGCCCAGTTTAGCAAAGAATCCAATCTTAGCAAATTCTGTCCAGTGTCAGCAAAGTCATTTTACATGTATGTTATATTTCGGTAGAGGTTGAGAATCCCTCCATCTGAGATCTGATCAAGTTCCTCATTCTCCATTTTTGATATATAAACCCTGGTCTATCTTCAGGAATAATTCTGATAAAGTCAGTTTGGGAAGAGACTCCCTAACCTTTCCCTGATATCTCCTATTAATTTTCTACCCACTGATCTCCTCACCCTACTCTTGGCTATAAACCCACACTTGTCCTTGCTGTACACGAAGATGAATATTGCCACTCTTCTCTCTTGAAGTAGTCTTAAATAAAGTCTTTTCTATTATTTTGGTAGTGACAAAATAATTTTTGTTTGGTATTTTATGGCTTACCATTCTTTTATTTTCCTCCTTTCTTTTGTTCTATATATCCACCTCTTCTGTCTCTCTTCCCCTCCTCATTTTGGGCAGACTATTCTAGGCTAAGACTGAACTCCATTATCTGAATTATGGAAAAGGGAGGAATAAATCATCTCTCTGAATCTGGCACTTAGGCTTCTTTGTAGGAGATTCCAAGTACTTTCCTCATGTTTAACTGAGTGACTATTTCAGCTAGCAAATTTAATCTTTTTGTGAAAATAAAAATAATCATGATACCTAACTCACAGTTATTAAGAAGAATAAATTAGAAAAATGAATAAAGTGAATTGTTGGCATATAGTAGAGACTATAAAGTTTAGCTGGTATCTACAGTTGATCAGATTACATACAATGGCTGGCATTTAAACCATAAGAAGTAGACAATGTGCTAAGAGCTTTTGCCAACTGCAATCAGTTAATTCTTTCAACAACTCTATGCAGAATTACCAAATCAACTCAGACACACTGGGCTTGCTTATAGGACTGGCCTTGGGCTAAAACATGGGAACTTGGCTGTAGGGATTTCCAAGCTGGGAAGGCAACATTGCACACCTGGAACACTGATTTGTACTGTATCACTCTGCCTGGATTGTTTGTCCAAACCCTGTGATATATGGAAAATGTATTATTTACTTCTGAACATCTGGAATACTGGCAGTTGTGACTGGCTGAGCAGGGAGAATGTACCTCCATAAACACTGTTACCTCCAACCTTATAAAAACTCTATTCTCAGGGCTGGGTGGTGATGCACTTGGTAGAACGCACACATTACCATGCAAGACCTGGGCTCAAACCATTGGTCCATACCTGCATGAAGGAAGTTTTTCCAGGTATCTATCTTTCCTCTCTATTTCTATCTCCTTCTCCTACCCCTTTTTCTATTTCACTTTCTTACTCACTACTGAAAAAAAAAAAAAAAAAAAACAGAAGGAATGTCCACCACCACCAGTAGCCAGAGCTAAGCAGTAGTCTGGTGAAAAAAATAAGTAATTAAAGGAGAAAGTCAAAGTGCATGATCATCTTATGGGACCAGGTTGTGGTACACCTGATAAAGCTGACATATTTTTGTCACATGTGAGGACTTGATTTCAAGCCACCATCCCCACCTATGGGGGAATCTTCATGAATGATAGAATACTACTGCCAAGACTGGGAGTATGGACCGACCAGTCAACGCCCATGTTCAGCGGGGAAGCAATTACAGAAGCCAGACCTTCCACCTTCTACAACCCACAATGACCCTGGGTCCATGCTCCCAGAGGGATAGAGAATGGGAAAGCTATCAGGGGAGGGGGTGGGATATGGAGATTGGGTGGTGGGAATTGTGTGGAGTTGTACCCCTCCTACCCAATGGTTTTGTTAATTTATCCTGTCTTAAATAAAATAAAATAAAATAAAAAGAATACTGCTGCCAAGTGTCTCCCCTTATCTCTGTCATCCTCGATCTTCCACTCTCTGTCTCTCACCACCTATCAAAGAAAAAGGAAAAAAATGTACACAAGGAATAATTCTGCTGGAAATTTTTTTTTTTAAAAAAGTGACCAGGAGTGGCAGAATCTTTTTGCAGGCACCAAACCCCAGAGATAACTCTGATGGAAAAAAAATAAAAAATAAAAAGCAGAACAGAACACTGCATTCCTGAGTTTCACAAGAGCTTCATTGGACAGAGACATTGCACACATTCTAGTGCATTCTGGAAGAAGTCAGTTCTCTGTGATTCTGGTAGGGGTAGTAGATAAAGTCTGCCTAAATTTCTCCATACCTGATATGTCTTTTTTTTTTCCTCTTGCTGATTCACCCCAGAGCCTGTTCATTGTCATATGTCTTGGTCATGAATCCAACCATATATTGTGTACTTGTAAATACTGGTAAACACAGGCTCCCCTCAAAAAACACAGAGGTACAAAATACTTGCACCAAGTTAAATAACTTGAGGAATGAGAGCACTGAAATGTTGATAGGGTGACCCAGGAGGTGGCACAGTAGATAAAGTGTTGGACTCTCAAGCATGAGATCTTTAGTTCAACTATAGTTATTCAATGTGCCAGAGTGATCCCCTGGTTCTCTCTTTCCCCAACCAATTAATCAACCAGCCAACCAACCAACCAACCAACCAATCAATCAATATTTTTTTTAAATGCTGGTATTATCTCTCAGTAGGCAAAGAAAGCTGGAATATAAATTCTGACCCTCTCCCTCTGAAGACCAATTTCATTCCACTGTGGCAAGGAGCCACACCCCAATTATATATATATATCCCGGGCCAAAGAAAACTTTTTTTCTCTTTTGTAGAGCTGTAACTGCACCTATGTGTTCTATGGGACACTTTTTTCTCAGACAGACACACTGACAGAAGGAGAAATATCACAACTAGAGAGTTTTCTCTAGTGCCATGACACTTCTCATGTCGCACTAAGAAATCAAATCTGGGCCATGCACATGGCAAAGGATGCATTCTATTCAGTAAGCTACTTCTCTTGCCCAAGAAAAACTTATTTTTCTCCATGTTTGGGGTTCCACTGCCCCTTCAGCATAGCAGCAGCTGGTCTCAAAACTGGGTTTTGCCCATGACAAAGCAATAGTGAACTGTCTTACCATCTTGAAAAACTTCTAAGGCACAATGTTTAGTCACAACTACCTGATTATGCAGCCTTGGGAAAAAGTCTTTGAGTCTCATATTTCTAAAACTCTATAGCTGTAGGAATAATATCAGTACCTTAGCATTGCCATGAGGATTTAATGAAAAAAGAACAAAAATATCACATATATGAAGTATGTACTATTTAAATATGTAATATATTAAAATCAATAGATCATTTAATCCACATTATATAGTAAACCTCAACAAATCAAAAATCTAGATAAATATACATGTGATCAACAAATGCTTAGTTATAAACATGCATAGATAGATAGATGGACATATTCACTTAAGCTACTCATCCAACAAGTTCTGTCTTGATTATAGAACGTTATTTACGATTCATAACTAAAGCTAGTCAGCATTTTGTAAGTGGGCCTGGCTTAATAGTTGCCAGTTTCAATCTAGGGAAACACCTTTAGATACCTTATCCTAAAAGGCTAGCAAATGTTAAGTCTGTGAAGTTAATTATTAACTAGGTAACTCAGAGCTTTGTTTAAATCACTAACTGGTATTTAGCATTAGTTCTACCACATGGTCATATTTCCAGAATTCAAAGCTAAGACCTGAACTTCCATGTTGAGAAACTGAACATCCCTTGGAATCTGTCTCCTATAAAAAGAAATTTCAATCCTTGTAAAATCATGGAAACATACTTTAGGGGTTAAGAATTGCTATCAGTAATGCATGCTTTATCCTTTACAATTAAGCTCGATAGCATTTATGTTTATAGCACCACAAAATTGCATTATAATTGAAGTATAATTAATTACTCACTCTCTAGAAATCATTTAGAAAGTTACTGGCATCTTCTACCTTCTAAGGTAAAATGTATAGTATGAGTCAGTAGATCATGAAATAAAAGGAAGATTTTCTCCTAGAATTTTTTATAATTTAACTGTCTGGAGTAAAATGACAAAGCTAATTATAAACCAAAAACATGTAACTTTTCTTTGTATAAAACTCTTACCACTCGTGGGTGGGTGGGGAGAATACAAATCCAAGACAGATGACAGAGGACCTAGTGGGGGTTGTATTGTTATATGGAAAACTGGGAATTGTTATGCATGTACAAACTATTGTATTTACTGTTGAATGTAAAACATTAATTCCCCAATAAAGAAATTAAAAAACTCTTACCACTCCAACCAAGTTCACACTTACTCACAGAAGCATCTATTTGTGCATTACTACTAGTGTGGATTCAGACAAGTGATTTAACCTAATAGTGTTTCAGTTTCTTTATCCATAAAATAGGGAACACCTGACCCATAATTAACAATGCTATATTAAACACTTAAAAATTAAGGGAACCTATCTTATGTTACATGATATTATAAGAAATTAACATTTAACAACTTAAAATAATCTCAGCATCAAAGAATATAATAGACAAATAAGCCAACATGTGTAATTGTAAGAAAAATGACTGGCACATAGTATTAAATAAATAACATAAGTAGTACATTGTCTTCTGTTCTCTAATTGCTTCTTACAGTACCACGAAGACTCTATTATACTATTAAAGGCCAGGGACTACATAGCTGCTGTGCTTTTTAATTACTTTCCCAGTTTCAGTGAACTCAGATCAGCAGTAGATATCAATAAATATTTGTGAGCTTAATTAAAGTAGCATCACACAAGAGAAAAACCCTGGATTATACTGAGTGGTTTTGATGCCACTTCAACCACTGCTTCTCAATAATGGCTTTCAAGATAACTGACCCAAATACATAATCACAATTTTTATATTGTAAATCAATATACATGATTATACCCACATGTTTATATCAAACTGCAATAAATTTTTGAAAAAATTATACTTAACCTTAATTTATAAAATGTGCTGTGATGAACTCCGACACCAAATTCCTAGACAATATTTCTAGTAACACTTCTGTGTTAACTGTCAAGCTCAAGAAATTATTAATAAAGACATGGGCCCCTTTTTTTTTAGGAATATACCTAAAAATAGACTTTTAGTTTCTTTCCACTCTGAGGTCCATATCTGCTCTATTCCTATTTATTAAACATTTTGTCCTGTTTTGTATATTACTGCCTTTCAGCTACCAAGTTGCAGATACTACTATGATTCCATCCTGACCTTCCAGGGCAAATGACTTCACCAGTGCTTCCTGGAATCTTACCTCCCCAGAGTCCTACCCCACTAGGGGAAGGTAGAAACAGGCTAGGGATATGGATTGACCTGCCAATGCCCATGTCCAGCAGAGAAGTGATTATAGAAAACAGAACTCCCTCTTTCTGCACCCCAAAATTGAATTTTGGTCTATACTCCCAGAGGGGTAAAGGATAAGGGGAAACATGTACCTGAACTTGAGACCCCAAGCAAAGTCATAGGCGCCTTCTAGACCCACGAGTGATAAACATATGTTTGTTGTAAGCCTCCAGATTTGGGTTTGCTTGTTATCACAGCAAGTGCTGACTTATCCACTCACCATGCTGTATGATGCCATGCTCCATAAGACGGTTGCAAAGTTGCTCTGCCTCTTTCCTTGTGGTGGCCTCACCCTCTTGAACCAGCCAGTCCAGGAATTCAGATGCCATGAAGGTACGCTCATATTTGATGCCTTCCTCTTCTCTAGGCTGCAGAAGTGTGTTTTCCGGGCTCATTAGCCTGGAAGAAAAATCAAGAATATTACAACAAAATTGCACAAAAAGGAAAATAGGTCATTTTAAAAAATCCAACATCATAGATTTCTGTGGAATATAATAGCAAAGTTGTCAGACAGATGTGGCTGTCATGTGCTATCACAAATATAACGTCTATAGAAGTATCTGGTTCAGAGGTGAATAAGATGCATTTTTCTTCTCGTAACTGGAAAAATCATGGAAATGTAGTTCAGAACTCTAACTTTGGTGAAATGAAGTCACTCTAGGCAGGTAGATTAAGAAGTTATGATTTGCTGATCAAGCATCACTCTACTTTTTTTTTTTAA
This sequence comes from Erinaceus europaeus, assembly GCF_950295315.1. Classification (NCBI taxonomy): domain Eukaryota; kingdom Metazoa; phylum Chordata; class Mammalia; order Eulipotyphla; family Erinaceidae; genus Erinaceus; species Erinaceus europaeus. Next base: position 123,403,510 of record NC_080162.1, read on the forward strand.
AGAAAGATTTATTTATTTATTTTCTTAAGATTTATTTACCTACCTATGGGAGGGAAAGAAATACAGAGAGAGGAAAAGAACATTAGTATGCTGGAATTGAATTTAGAACTTCATGTTTCTAAGTCCAATACCTCATTTTTCATTACATAGTCCTTCAAGCAAGTACTTCCACCAGAAATATGTTCTATATTAGCCATACCCCCAAAGATTCCTAAATTTATATCCCCAGACTAGCTCTATCTTCCAAATTCTAGAATTCTGTATTCTCATGATCACCCCTAAGATCAATACCTAGAACTCATTAAACCCCAAACTGAACCCAGGCTCTTCCCAAAACATAGTCCAGTGAGTATTGTTACCACTCATGAGGAAAACAAAGACTAAGTCTGATATATCCATCTTCCTCTTCCCCTGCCCAATCAATCAAAATGCTCTCTGAATGCTGTCTCCCAAATCACTTTCATATAATTCCAGGCTTTCCCATCTCTGATGCCTCTACTTTTTTATTCCAAAAAACCAGCACATGGAACCTAGATCATTATAGTGACTTTTTAATTGAATGATACCAAGCACCCACTCTAGAGGGACTAGGCATTGGTGCCCTCAGTAAGGCGCACACATTACCAAGTGGCCACTATTGATCTCAGTCTGACCTTAAGCACTTAAACTCAGACATATCAATTTCGAAAAGTATTTAAAACATCCACACTTGATAGTGGCCTGTACCAGTTGGAGATACACTCCAAAGTCATCTCTTTGTTTCTAGGCTAAAACTCAACAGCCTAAAGGCATGCATGATCCTGGTCCCTCCCCTTGGGATAATTTCCACTGCTGCCCTCTGTGTCCTCTAGAGAAGCAGGAAGGTCTTACCTAGCCTTTGAGTATTTCATTCTTGCTGTCAGAATGTTCTTACCCACATCTCTCTGCCACTCAAGTCTTTAGCTCCTTATCCTTCCTCTCTGTTATTGGCAGGTCTCTTATAGGTCATCTCATTGTATCCTGTATAGTTTTTGAACTTATCCAGTGAAAGACTACCTCCTCTATGACCAATTATAACTTCAATGAAGTAGAGTCTAGTTTATTCATTCCCACACAGACATGTTGGACCTAGACCTCTAACAAATCCCTCTGTCCACTGTCACTGGTCATCTCCATCAGGAATAACATAGTGGATGGACCCTCTTGTGGGTGGGTCTCTGCAGGACCTTGCCCTCAATGTGTATGTTCAACAATGAAAGGGACAGCCCCATTCTCCAAAGGGAGGTTCATCAACATGCTCTACCACTTCTTGAGAAAGACAGGTCCTGCAAAGAGTGCAGCCTAGAATGTTCCTAGCTATGACCATAGATTGCAAGCTCAGACCTACAGGTTTGCAGAGGTTACACAGGCTCCTGTGCTGAATATGGGCCCCAGATCAAATCAATAGGGTTTACAGTTAACATTATTTATATAATTTTCTAATATTTGGGAGTTAGTCTCCTCTCTGATGCAGATTTCTAGTCCTATTTCCAACTCTGACACCATCTCCCCAGACAATACCTTTAGCCCACCTGCATGTTAGCTGTCAGACATAGGCAAAAAGTAGTCAAGTCATGGGCCCCTTGTAATATAGACCTGCTAGCCTTTTCCAAAATGGAGACCCCAAACTTCATCTGTATAGTCTTATCTTTAGATTCCTGATTACTAAACAATTTGTTCTGCTCTATAACTTAATGTTTTTTTCCAGCCACCAAGTTACAGATGCTACCATGATGTCAATCTGACTTCCCTGGGCAGACCTCACCAATGTACCCTGGAACCCTACCTCTCCAGAGCCCTACCCTACTAGAGAAAGACAGAAACATTCTGGAAGTATGGATTGTCCTGCCAACACCCATGTCCAGTGGAGAAGCAATTACAGAAGCCAGACCTTCCACCTTTTGTACCTCATAATGATCCTGGGTCCATACTCCCAGAGGGACAAAGAATAGGAAAGCTTCCAATGGAGAGGATGAGATATGGAACTCTGGTATTGGGAATTGTGTGGAATTGTACCCCTCTTATCCTATTGTCTTGTTGATAATTATTAAATCAATAATAATAATAACCCTGATTTGGGGTGAATGAAATAGCTCACTTGTATAATGTACATACCCAGCCAGGTTTGAGCCTGGCCCCTACTGCAGTGAACCTGTGTTGTGCACATAGCAAAGCTGTGGACTATCCAAGTGAACTATTTAACTAGTTCAATGGACATGTTTTTATTTCTTTTGAATATACATTCAGAAATAGACTTGCTGAATCATAAAGTTTAACCTTTTGAGAATCTGCCAGACTTTTTTCCAAAATGACTATATGATACACACTTCCATCAGTAAAGTATTACTGTTCCAACTTCTCTCCTTCCTCATCAGTATTGGTTATCATCTTTCCTTTATATTAATTTGTCTACTGAAAGACAACTTTAATATTTATAGCTCACTCACAGTTTTTGTTGTGCTTCCTTTAACATTCAAAGTCTTTAAATATACATAGTTTCAAACTACAATAAAAGAAATTAAAAAGTGGGCAACAGATATGAATAGACAGTTTTCTGAAGAAGAGATACATATGGCTCACAGACATGAGGAAATACTCTACTTCACTTATCATTAGAGGAATGCAAATTTAAGCCACATTGAGATTCCACCTAAGCCAAATTGAGATTAACACCAGTGAGAATGGCCTACATCAACAAGATAGGAAGTGTGGAGTGTTGGTGAGAATTTAGAGAAAGAAGAACTCTGTTATATAGCTGGTAGGAATGCAAATTGGTGTAGCCAATATGGAAAACAATAAGGAGAATTCTTAAATAAAGATGAAAATGCCTTATGATTCATCAGTACCACTCAAGCTTTTATCCAGAAGAAATAAAAAAATACATATAATGGAACATATGCATCCCCCTGTGTATAGCTTTCTTATTCACAATAACCAAAATATGGAAACAAACTAAATGTCCATCAACAGATGACTGGGCAAAGAAGTTAGAGAACATATATTCAAAGGAGTACTGCAACAATCAGAAAAGATGGTATCCTATCCTTTGGGACCAAATGTATGGAAGGGAAGTGATTGCACTTATTGTGAAAGACAAGTACAGGATGGTTTTACTCATATGTGGAATATAAGAAACTGAATGAAACATGTGGTCCAGGAGGTGGCATACTGGACAAAGCATTGGACTCTCAAGCACGAGGTCCTGAGTTCAATCCCCAGCAGCATTATGTACCAGAGTTGTGTCTGGTTTTCTCTCTTTCTCTCTCCTTCTATCTTTCTCATGAATAAAAATAAAACTATAGAAGAAAATATTTCTAGTAAGGTGGTTCTTCCAACTGAGAGACAGAGAGAGAGTTGAAACATAGGAACTTACAAAAAAAAAAAAAAAAAAAACAGTAGCTAACCTGTCTCTAAAACATTGGAAGAACTACGGTGGTTATGCTGGGAGGGTGGGGACACAGAACTCTGGTGCTGGAGTGGTGCTGAACTATATTCCTGTCATGTTGTAAATGATTATAAAATAAATTTTAAAATAACACAGCAGGTAGAAGCAAAAAAAAACTAAATGAAAAAAAAAGGGTAACTTTTATTTGTTTTGATCCCTTCTGGGGCTTATCATTCCTGGCTGACTTTTTCAGATAGATAGATAAGAAAAGAAAGAGAGACAGACCAAGAAGGATTACCTATATACCATGGCATTGAAGCTGCTTCCACTATAGTGGAGATGAGGCTTAAACCTGTTTCATATGCAAAACTATCCAGGTGAGTCATCTTGCCACCCCAAGGGTAGTTTTAAAAGCATTGAAAGACAAATACATCACCAAATGACAGCTCTGCTCATGCATTAGCTTCATGGCTCTGCCTCCCTATGAATAAACAAGGATAATAATACTGTCTACTTGAGGAGAAATCATGCAGGTTAAGTGTGACTGATAATGCATAAAGTGCTTCCACCCTGGTTAAATATTGGATATATTCTAGTCATGATGTCATGTCAGTGATGCTACTGATAATACCGGTTTGTTGGAAAAGTCAGGGTGTATTTTTTCTGTTCTTCTATGAAAAAACACAACATGACTTTTCCAACAACTCAGCCATTTTCTAGATGAAGTCCTTATTTGGTAAAATCCAACTCTTTCTGTGCCATCAAGCTACTCACCTGAATAGTGCCCCTGTATTCTCATGTACATGATTTAGGCTTAAGCCTGGGTCCAACTGTGATGGAATAAGCTTTGGTGTTGGGGTGTTTCCCTGTCTCTTCCTCTGTCTCTATCTTCCTATCTGAGAAAGTTAACTCAGACTGCTAAAGCCACAAATGACTTTTTTTTTTCTTTGTGGCAAAATGAACTAAGATTCTAAGTGTATTTCTTCTAATTTTTCCCCATTTTAACTGGGGAATAAATAATGCATATAACATTGTGGAAACTCTTTATGGAACAAATTCATTTTCACTCAAAAGTGCTACATACTGGGCCTAGAATTATGGTATAAAGCCACACACCTTGGGAGGGTAGGGCTACAGAATTTTGGTGGTAGGTGTGGTGTGGAACTATACACTGTAATCTTACAATTTGTTACCTACTATTAATCACCAATAAAAATTAAATAGAAGAGCTACATACCTGATAAGGAGTTAAACACTGACAATATTTGCTACCTGCAAGTACTGACCAGATTTTGATTGTGCATGTGAGCAAGTATCACCTTTTCCTGGACGTATATGTGAGTCAGATTTCCCAGACTTGCTTTAACCCAGGGGAAAAGCAGTATCACAATAGAAGGAACTGCTACGTTTAGGAGCCAGCACTGAAATAGAAATATACTGATAGCAATCTCTTTGTACATTGAAAAATAATTCAAAATGCTAAGAAGGACCTATGTATCTTGGGAACATGTGTGAATGGTATACCATGCACACACTAGGAAGGAAACCCAATCTCTCATGAGCTACTAGCAACAGTGATGCTTTAGAATTTAGAACTTTGAAAAATCCTTAAAATAGACTTATGTGTGCTAGATAACTATTAAAAATTAATTTTCCCTAACATTAAATATTACATACTCCTAGGAGTAATTGATGAATTATTTTTCTTTCTAAAAAAATTCTCCATTGCTCAAATTATCCCACAGAGGGAATGCACTATATTTGTAACTGGGAGGAAATGTAATCAATAAATAAATCATAGTAATGTTAAATTTATGTTTAACCACATGACTTGCTTCTGACAAAATGTGTACGATAATAACAAAATTTCTCAATGTATAAACTATATATTCAGTTGTATACATCCAACAGTTTAAATATATAACAATGACTTGTGTTATTATCAAAAAAGCATGAATTAGGTAGAAATGCTTGCATGAAAAATAGTGTTTCTGAGAACTATGCCATAATCCATAGAACAGATGTTAAACTGCTAAATCGCCACACTTTTCATAAAAGATTGATCAAGTAGAAAGTTATTATATACTAGAAAAGTTCAGGAAACACTAGTTTAAAAAAAAGCAACATATATATATACATATATATATATATATATATATATATGTATATATATATGGCTATATAGAGAGGGGAAAGAAAGGAGAACAAAGCAGAGGAGGAGGAGTGAAGGAGGAAGAAAAAGAGGAAGAGAAGGAGGAAGGGAGGGGAGGGGAGGAGACACCACTCACCAAAGCTTCTCCATGACTGTGGCACTCTAGGTAGTACTCAGAGGTCTCAAATTGAGACTATGAACATGGCAAGACTAGTTTCCTACCATGTACCCAGCAAAGGTACATGTATTTGTCATCACAGGCATTTCAATGCTCTGGGCTGACTTCACGTAGAGAGAGAGAAAGAAGCTATAGCACCAAAACTTTGTCCATTGCTCTGGGGACTGGGTTGAAATTTCAGTCTCATGCTTGGCAACACAAGCTCCCTATCCAGGTGGGCTATGTTGCCAGCCCTAGCAAAATTACACTTTGCCAACAAATATCTTCTACTCTTGTCTCCACAGTCTACACTGAATAGAACACATTCCTTACTCATACTGTTTGTTCGTTCCTTCCTTACTTACTTCCTTCCATTCCCTAGAGAATTCTAAACAATCCTTTGAAAGAAAAAAAAAGTCATTGTACAGCCATAAAAGTTGTTCACTTCACAAGAAAACTGTGTGTGAGGGACTCTAGCCTAAACTCCTTATGAGCAACTCTGTGAGGGACTGCTCTAGGTCAAAGAAAGAAGGAAAGGGCCTAACTTTCATCAGCATGTGAGATTATAAGCTTGAAAGGTCTAATATATGTGTGTGTGTGTGTGTGTGTGTGTTTATTTTTTACCAGAGCACTGCCCAGCTCTGAGGATTGAACCTGGGACCTTTGGTGCCTTAGCATGAAAGGATTTCTGCATAACCATTTTGCTGTCTCCCTAGCCCATGAAAGGTCTACTTTAAATACTAACCCTTCTTTGTTTTGTCCTTTCCAGGACTTCACTACTCTCAGCTAACTCTTTCAGAAAAATAGGCAAGAGGCTTATCAACACCCAAACAATAACGCTTCCTTTATTCTATGGGGGCCAGGCTCAAACCCGGATCATCCATAGAAAAGCAGGCACCCCTCCATGTGAGCTACCTTTCCCATCCTATACTAAATTTACTCTGAAAACATCCTACCTAAAGAATTACACATGGGCTGGGGAGACAAGCATAATGTTTATGCAAAAGACTTTCATGCCTGAGACTCCACACTTTCAGGCTTAATCCTTGGCCCTAACAGAAATCAGAGCTGAATAGAGCTTTGGTCTGTGTCTTTCTCTCTTTAAATCTCCCTCATTAAAATAAATAGTTAATAAATTTAAAAATATTTAAACATTTTTCTTGAACTTAAACTCAGTAGTTTAAGTTTTGTATACATATTTGCTCAGTTTTATTTAAATTTATTTATTTTGATGAGAGAGAGGGAGTTGAACACTGCTTGGCTCTGGCATATACAGATGCTACAGACTGAGCCTGGGACCTCAAACTTACAAGTTCAGTGCCCTACTGAGCTATCTCGCCACTCCTATAGTCTCTCCATTTTATGCAATATGTTTTATCCCTTCATTTATATTTGAAGCTCCAATTAAACAGGTATCATGTCTTAAATGTTTTTATTTCTTAGAAAACTGAGCCTAGGAAAAGAATATGCATTAGAAGCTCAACAAGTACATGTTAATCAACAACAACAACAACAAAATCAAACAACACTTGTTTTTTTGAAGGATAATGTCTCTTCCTCTTTGCCTGGTAATTTAAATACACTAGAAGAAAAAAGAAAAAAATTAGGGCTTATTTTATGCTCTGAAAAGACTGATTTTCTGTGAAGTAGAACATCATTTTCACACTACTCATTTTTCCCAGTGTTGTTGTGTTAAACATTTTAAGAAGTTGTATCAATGTTAAATATGTTAAGTGCAAGTTCCAAGGCTGCAACTGCCCAAAGGCTATATTCAACTATGATCTCATACCTATGAAATTATACAGAAAGCAAGCACTCCTACACTGAGTTAAAAAGCAATTCAAACCTCTGTAAAAAGTTTCAGATAACTTTCAAGGGAGGCTGGGTTCTAAAGCAATAAAAGCTCTTTTTAAGGTAACAGTTGTCAATTACTTTAGATATGACTAAACTATTAGAAAATGGATTTGAGGTAGTCGGGCGGTAGTGCAGGGAGTTAAGCGCAAGTGGCTCAAAGCTCAAGGTCCAGCATTAGAATCCCAGTTCGAATCCCTGGCTCCCCACCTGGAGGGGAGTTGCTTCACAGGCAGTGAAACAGGTCTGCAGCTTTCTTTCTCTCCTCTCTCTGTCTTCCCCTCCTCAATCCATTTCTTTCTGTCTTATCTACCAGCGACAACATCAATAACAATAGTAATAACTACAACAACAATAAAAAACAACAAGGGCAACAAAAGGGAAAATAAATTTTTAAAAGTTAAAAAAAAACTGAAAAAAAAACAGATTTGATGCCAAAAGCAAAGAATGAAGGGGGTTTTAAAAAGAACTATTATGAAGGACAAGGTAAAGTAATGATAAAAAATTGAAGAAAATAGCAACTAGAGAAAATAAAATAGCTTAAAAAGAAACAAAGCTATCACTCTTCACAGATAATATGAAGGATGTACACACAGAAAATCCAAAAAAGAGTTCCAGGCAGTGGCACACCTAGCAGAGCACAAACATTACCATGCACAGCAAGGACTTGGGTTTGAGCCCCCACTCCCCACAAACTGAGTGGAGGCTTCACAAATGGTGAAACAGGTCTGTATGTGTTTATATATTTATCTTCCTCTATATCTCCCCCTCTTAATTTCTCTCTGTCTTATCTAATAAAATAGAAAGAAGGGAGGGGAAAAGAAAGAATGATAAAAGGAAAATATGGCTGCTGGAAGCAGTGGGTTCATGGTGCCAGCACCAAGCCCCAGCAATAGCACTGGTGGCAAAAAAGAAAAGAAGGAAGGAAGGAAGGAAGGAAGGAAGGAAGGAAGGAAGGAAGGAAAGAAGGAAGGAAAGAAGGAAGGAGAAGGAGGAGATAAAGAGAAAGAAAGAAAGAAAGAAAGGAAGGAAGGAAGGAAGGAAGGAAGGAAGAAATAAAGGAAGAAAAAGAAAGAAAGAATCCAAAAGAATCTAGCAGAAAACTCTTGGAAACTGTTAGGCAATCTAGTAAGGTGGCAACCATAAAATCAATACACAAAAGTCAGTGATATTCCTATGTACTAAGTGCACATAGTACAAAGCACTAGGTGGGTGCGAGGAATAACATCATTGCAAGACTGGCCAGCTCCTCATGGGGCGCGAGCGCTTCCACACTACGATCATCATCTCTGGCATTATGCTATTCCACTGCAGAATACTGTGCCCCAGTATGGTTCCGTAGCCCCCATGTCCACTTGGTCGATTCCAAATTATATTCCTCCATGAGGATAATTTCTGGAACCATCCGTCCCACCCTGGTTCCATGGCTGCCAGTTCTTAGCAACATCGCCCCGCCAGATATTCGTCGGGATACGGCATCAACTAAGTTCATTTCCCACGTCTACGCTCGACCGGACCTGCCAATATACGCGGATATCTTCGCCCACCCTGTCCAACGCTTGACATCTCGTCATCCAATCTGGTCCCCTACACCTACACTGAACTTCTCTGTTCCAGACTCTTGGAAACAGAGTTGGCAGTCAGCTGAGGTAAAGAACAAACACCTCATCACAGACCCCTGCAAGCGTCAACCCGGCTTTGACCTAGCACGTTATGATTGGGCCCTCCTCAATCGCTATCAAACAGGCCATGGCCGGTGCGCTGCTATGTTCCATCGCTGGGGAGCCAGAGACGACCTGAACTGCCCCTGCGGCTACAGACAGACTATGACCCACATAGTCAACGACTGCCACCTCTCCAGATTCAAAGGAGGTCTCGAAACTTTACATCAGGCTCAACCTGACGCTGTTAACTGCCTACGGAAGAAGGGCAAACGCTAGAAGAAGAAGTACAAAGCACAAGGACCGGGGTCTAGGTGGTATTGCACCAGGTAGAGTGCACATAGTCTGAAGCACAAGACCTTTGCAAAGATCCCAGTTTGAACTCCAGCTCCCCACCTGCAGGTGGTGAAGCAGTTCTGCAGATGTCTACCTTTCTCTCCCTCTCTCTGTTTTCCCCTCCTCTCTCAATTTCTCTCTGGTGCAATACCACCTAGACCCCGGTCCTTGCGCTTTGTACTATGTGCACTTAGTACATAGGAATATCACTGACTTCTGTGTATTAATTTCTCTATCCAGCAGCAACAATAACAATAACAACAACAACAACAATGGAAAAAGATGGCCTCCAGGACCAGTGGATTCATAGTGCTGGCACTGAACCCCAGCGATAACCCTGGAGGCAGAAAAAAAAAGTGCAAGAACCTGCTCAAGGATCTAGGTTCCAGGACCCCCCATCCCCCCACCCCCCACCCCCGCTCCCCACCTGGGAGGGTGTAATGTCTAAATAGCTCAGATGCCCCATTTCTATTATGGGACCAGTTGTGTATATTGGCTACAACTCAGCTCACAGAATTAAACAAATGATCAAACACAGTAATGGATAAGATACTTTGTTAATGCTTAAAAGGCAAGATAAGGTAAACTATTAACTACAGTTGTCTGTCATTAAAAGGAAGGTGTCTATAGTTCCTTCACGGCACAAAGTTGGTAGCTCATAGCAATTACAGCATGCAGAGTCCTTTGTTCATTCAACAAATATTTATTGTACCAGGCAAAAGAAGGGAGTACAAAAGAGATTCCAGGGACAAACTATAGAGAAACACACACACACACACACACACACACACACACACACACACACAGAGGCACATACAGGCTCTTCCCTTTGAATATAGTTTCTTCCTTATGTGTCTCTGCAGCCTTTATAGGAGAAAGAATACAAAAAAAAGCAGACTGGTGTATTGCACCAAAGTAAAGGACTTGGGGGTGGAGCTGGGGAGGGGTTTAGGTTTTGGAGCATGATCTTGAAGGAGGACCTAGGTGTGGCATTAGAGTGCTATGCAGAAAACAGAAATGGGGAGTCGGGCGGTAGCACAGCGGGTTAAGTGCATGTGGCGCAAAGCGCAAGGACCAGCATAAGGATTCCAGTTCGAGCTCCCGCTCCCCACCTGAAGGGGAGTCACTTCACAAGCAGTGAAGCAGGTCTTCGGGTGTCTATCTTTCTCTCCCCCTCTCTGTCTTCCCCTCCTCTCTCCATTTCTCTCTGTCCTATCTAACAACGATGACATCAATAACTACAACAACAAGGGCAACAAAAGGGAAAATAAATAAATTAATAAATATAAAAAAGAAAACTGAGAAATATTACACATGTACCAACTACTGTATTTACTGTCAATTTAAACCATTAATATCCCCAGTAAAACAAAATTTAAAGGTGGTGGTGCACCTGGTTAAGTGCTCATAGAACCTAGGTTCAAGCCTCCACTCATGAGTGGTGAAGCAGGTTTGCAGGTATCTATCTTTCTCTCTTCCTGTCTGTTTCTCTCTTTCCTCTCAATTTCTCTCTGACCTATCTAATAAAATAAAATAAAAATTTCAAAAAGGAAAAAATTGGGGAGTCGTATTAAGCGTGCATGGCACAAAGCACAAGGACTGGCCTAAGGACCCCGGTTCGAGCCCCTGGCTCCCCACCTTCAAGGGAGTCGCTTCACAAGCGCTGCAGCAGGTCTGCAGGTGTCTATCTTTCACTCCCCATCCCTGTCTTCCCCTCTTCTCTCCATTTCTCTCTGTCTTATCAAACAACAGCAACAATAGTAACTACAACAATAAAACAAAAAGGGCCACAAGGGGAATAAACAAATATTTTTTAAAATCTTAAAAAAAAAAAGGAAAAAATGGCCACCAGGAGTGGTAGATTTGTAGTACTGGCACTGGATCCCCGCTGATAATCTTGAGGCAAAGAAAGAAAGAAAGGAAAGACAGCAAAGATCATGAGAACATTCCACACTGTTTACCTCTCTATGACTACAAAGTGTAAGGAAAAAAAAATACACACACACACACACACACACACACACACACATATAGAGAGAGAGAGAGAGAAAGCAGAAAATGACAAGGGAGGTGGTTAACCAGGTAGAACACAGAAGTCCCATTCATGTGGTCTCTAGTTCAATACTTAGCACTGCATAAATTACAGTTTAGGCTCTAATCTCTATAAACAAACAAACAAGTAAATCTTTAGAAGAAGCAGAAGGAATTTAGCAGAGATCAAATGACACACAAGTACTCTAACCTAGTTCTTCAATCTGATTTCTACCCCAAGCAGAATAAACTGAAGAAAGAAACTTGCTGCAGAGAAAACCAAGGCCCTTTTGGATGAAGAAAACTAAAGATGTAAGTCAAGTCCACTTTAAAATATATTTCAACTGGGAGTCGGGCTGTAGTGCAGCAGGCTAAGCACAGGGGGCGCAAAGCACAAGGACCGGCACAAGGATCCCGGTTCGAACCCCAGCTCCCCACCTGCAGGGGAGTCGCTTCACAGGCAGTGAAGCAGGTCTGCAGGTGTCTCTTTCTCTCCCCCTCTCTCTCTGTCTTCCCCTCCTCCATTTCTCTCTGTCCTATCCAACAACGACAACAACAATAATAATAACTACAACAATAAAAAAACAAGGGCAACAAAAGGGAATAAATAAATTTAAAATATATATATATATTTCAACTATGAACAGAAAGTCCAAAGCATATCTTAAGTTTATAGTCTCCTTTATAGTTAATTACATTTATCAGTATATAAAATACATGATTAGTATGTGTTCAGCAATGTTCTTTTTTAAAATATTTATTTATTTTCTCTTTTGTTGTCCTTGTTGTTTTATCGTTGTTGTCGTTACTATTATTGTTATTGATGTTGTTGTTGGATAGGACAGAGAGAAATCAAGAGAGATGGGGAAGACAGAGAGGGGGAGAGAAGCATAGACAACTACCTGTGAGGCAACCCCCCTGCAGGTAGGGAGTCGGAGGCTTGAACCAGGATCCTTATGCTGGTCCTTGTGCTTCTACACTAATGCCCAACCCCCCTGTTCAGCATTTTTCTTAAAGACATCTATTTTGTCAAAAGTTTACTGTCTTGGCATTGGGAACAGACATTCATTATCTTTGACCATCTGAAGACAGTATATGCCAATTCCATATTTTAATTTTTTTTATTTTTAAGTTACAGATATTTATCCTGTCTTGATAAAGCTGTGAAAACTAAACATTGAACTGTTCAGGGGGATGTGAAATATGAGCATGTGTTTTGTGTCTGGGAGGTATTTGTGCTCATGCGGAAGTAAATGGGACATTGAGAACTCCTCCTGGAAAAACTTCAGGCCCTAATCTTATATCTTCAATGCATCAACTAGTGCTAGTGTTTATTGATGAGAGGGTATTTTGCCCTAACTGCTTAAGTGAATTCCTCAAAAAGACAATATTGAACCAGGACTACATGCCTTTTATTCTCCTCAAGCTATCAGCAGGGGGTGAGCACTAAGGAACAGTCAGACTCTGAAATAGGTCCTGTCTTGTGCTTCAACACATTAGTCCATTTAGTTCCTACTTGAAAATTATAAAGTCAACATAACCAACATCTATCACAATCATTTACTGAATAGGCAAGTGGAAGTATAGAGAAAAGAGCCACTTGTCCCATGGCACACAGGTAGGACTTAGACCCACATTGCCTAGACTCAGGGCTCTTAAACACCATGCTAGATTTGACAGTAAAATAGGGAGGTAAAAGGAGAATAAAAAGTATCCTTTATTTATACTATTATTTACTACTCTAGCAGCAGTAGCTAATGTGTTTTGGGCTCTCATCCCATGCTAAGCCCTGGAGAGACTGCATGCCATTTGATCCCTCCAGTAGCGTTAACTAGTTAGTCTCAGCATCCTCTCCATTTAAGACAGCTTATCAGAGAATATTTATACCCTGCTCAAAGTCACAGAGCAAAAAACTGGTGAGAGGAGATTTGGAGATCATGACTGTGAGACTACAAAGCAGGAGGGTTCATACAAAGCAGGAGGGTTCACATCACCGGCTCCCCCTCTAGTTCTACTCACATAGGGACTACTTGAAAGAGACAACTTCTTCCCTTTAACTAGCATTGTGTTTTATTATTATTAATTTATTTCCTTTTTGTTGCCCTTGTTGTTTTATTGTTGTGGTTATTATTGTTGTTGTTATTGATGTCATTGTTGTTGGATAAGACAGAAAGAAATGGAGAGAGGAGGGGAAGACAGAGGGGGGAGAAAGACAGACACCTGCAGACCTGCTTCACCACCTGTGAAGTGATTCCCCTGCAGGTGGGGAGCTGGGGGTTTGAACCAGGATCCTTACACCGGTCCCTGAGCATTGTGGTTTTTATTAGCATTTCTTGTGTCACATTGATATGAAGATGAGCTCGATCACTGAATTTTAGTTTTGAGACACAACCCTGCCTACAAAATAGTACTGAGAAACGCCCACACAGGTTAGAAAGCTGGGTCATCCTACTGTCAGTGTGGTTCAGCTAAACCCCAACTAGAAACCACAGTTTCACAAAGTCCTATTAATAGTACCAAATAAACAAGAGGAGAGTCAAAATGAAAAACTGGCACAACACAAACAGCTCCTCAGAGCCCATGCTGTTGTAGAGAGAGCAGGGTATCGCACACCTGCCAGCCAAAACTGAGGCAGCCTCTCTATCTCTTTCAAGCTGAATTGGCATCATAATGAAATGACTTCACTACTTCAGGTCCTAGATAGATGCTCCTTCTGAAAAATAGGACCCAGATATAATATTCCATCTATATATATTATTATTAATATTATCTATACTGCCATTGCTGTTATTATCTTTTACTCTTATTACAAATTAAAAATATATATTTTGCTTACTTATTTATTAATGAGACAAATAGTAGAGGAGAAAGAAAAGAGGACCAGACATCACTCTGGTGCATGAGCTACCTGGGATCAAAATCAGGACCTCATGCTTGACAGTCCGACACTTAAACCACTGCAAAACAGCCTGGATCACTCTCTTGTTATTCTATTAAAAAGACTCAGGTAGGACATTCTAATAGCATAATAGGGCTTTAAAGAGTTTTAGTTCTGAATTAATGACATCACTGTTATTTTCTTCATATTTAAAGAAAACTGTATATATACGTGTGTGTGTGTGTGTGTGTGTGTCATGAAGTTAAAAATCAGTTCACTTTTATTTTACACTTTTTACTTTGAAGTCTTAGAGCAGCCTGGAAGAAGGTTCAGTGGATAAAGTACCTTGTTTGCAAGCATGAGGTCCTAAGTTTGATTACTGGCATCACATGTGTCAGAGTTGTAACCTGGTTGTTTCTCTATCAGATATTACAGAAATAATTCTCTATAAGATATTTCAAATCTTTACTAGTGTCTGATCTTGCAAAGTGGTCACCCAGATCCTAAGAGAAGATAGTTTTAGAGGATCTTCTGGTTTCCTCCCACACATATGATATGTATTTTTCCCTTAAATCATTTACATTGCTAGAATTTTTCAAAAGGAATTGAGGAAAAGAAAGCAATAACAAAACATAAATACATACCAAGCATATAAATGGAAGTAATGGATGGATCCCTTCCTTTCAAATTTGTGTGAGGCAAACATGATAACCACTACACTACAGGCAAACGTGATAACCACTACACTACAGAAACTGCAGTCGGATTTGTGGGTCAGAAAAGAAAGAGTTCAGAGACAGAACTCTGGGAAGAGTCAAAATCCATCAACAAGATGGATGGAAACCAGAATTTCGGTGATGGGCAAAAGAGAATTTAAACAGACATTAATATATAAGTCTGCATATTTGAAACCTACATAACATAAACCAATGTTACTTCAATTTAAAGGGGGAAAAAGTAATTGTGGAGGGAGATAGCCTACCAGGATAACATATGCCTTACTACTCACAAAACCCTGAATTTGAGCCCCAGCACCATAAGGAACACCATGGACAGCAACATGGTGCTGTTGTGTCTCTTCTCTCCCCCTTTTTTCTCTCCTCCTTCTGTTTCTCTCTCTCTCTCTTCTCTCTCTCTCTCTCTCTCTCTCTCTCTCTCTCTCTGAAATTAAAACATTGGGCCTGGTAATACACATGTAAAAGGCCCTGACTGTATTCCCTGATGCAATATAAAAAATTTAAACAAAAAGATCCACCAGCCAAATATTTCTAGGGCATAGTACACTCATCCCTTCCAAGGCACTGAGAGACTATTCCTCTTAGACATCCTGCTATTTGAACTTCTCTTATTTTGTAACCTGAACTTGAACTTCCCTTGTACTTGACACTGCTACTCTAGTCATTTACAAGACTAACCTCCCAAGTTATACAATAGTATTTTAAAGAAAGAGAGAACTGAGAGCAGCATTGCTTGATGGCAAACATCAAGCTCTATCCTTTTGTATTTACTTCTGGAGCTTATAAAATTGACTTAAATATAGAAAATATTATTTAAACAAATTCTGTATTAAAAACCTTCTAAAATCAACTTGATTTCTGGCAAAGAGAAAGCATAATAAATGAAAGTCATAATAAAAAGAACAGTTATGTAACCATCCCACAGAGGTAGACTGAAGTCAAAATGACAGAAGAGTAAAACAACTGCACTTCTCTCTATAGGTCAAGATTGCAAAGGGAAATTGCATGTGTAATAACATACTTCTCATAGAGCCTCTGTCCTCTTGTGAAGGCTTTCACTTCATTGTCCAATGGGAAGGTGCCATCATCCTTTCTAAAGCGGTAGAAGAGTTTGACATCCTTGAATTCCTTATGCTCATCACACACTGAAATACAATATACACAAAGAGGCAAATGAGAAAATAAACTTTAACTACTCAGATGAAGTAAAATACTAAGTAAAATTTGTTCTACAGCTTACTTTTTCAAGCACACAAATCTGCCATATGAGTTACTGCATGTAAAATATTTAACATTCTATCTGGAAAAGAACAAGTTGCCAGAATTATTAGCTACCATAATTCTTATTCTCTGTTAAAAGGGTCACAAAAATAAGTTTCTCATTCACGCCACAAACTCTATGTAAATCTGGTATTAGAATAGGCTTTAAAGGAAGTAAAACCATATGAGACAGAGGCCAATGTCAATGTGCAATTAAAACAGGAGTGCTAAGAAGAAGCCAGGGATCTAGGTCACTACAGTGGAACAGGATGAGGTTTGGCAGGGGGATGAAATGTACAGATAGCTCTCCTGGGAAAGTGTGGAAATGTACCATCCTGACAACAGCAATCTTTTACATTATTATTCCCTCAATAAAGTGATAGTGAAGTTGGGAGGAAAATCTATTTGGTGGAGGGAGAGGATAAGTTTTGCAGGAGGTAATATGCTGACCTCAATTATAGGGAGATTAGAAACTGTATACCTCTGATAACAAGCATCTTTATATCAACATCTCCCCCCAATAAAGTGGTATGCTACATTTTAAAAATCATGTGATTGATTATGAAAAGATGAAACTATACTTGATCCACAAAGAACTTCTGTAACTTAGTTTTTGAAAAGAGAAGTTTATCTGAAGATGTAGCATGGAAAGAGAGGGGGGTAGAGGAGGGAGAGAGGCAGAGAGACAGAGAGAGGGAGAGAGAGCATATGAGTGAAACACTGAAGAATAAGTAAAAAAAAAAAAAAGTTCAAAAATTAAGAGTGAGGGCACTGTAGCCCAAGAAAGTAATAACAGTGAAAAGTTTCTGTCAAGGTTAGAAGTTTCAAAGAGAAATCTAAATGCCTAGCCAGAGAATAAAATGTTATGATGATGAGACCAGGCACTGGAGCACCTGGCTAAGCACACACATTACAATGTGCAAGGACCCAGGTTCAAGCCTCTGGTCCCCACCTGCATGGGGGAAGCTTCACAAATGGTGGAACAGGTCTGCGAATGTCTCTCTCTGTCTCATTCCCTCTCCATTTCCCCCGACCCTCTAAAGTTCTCTCTGACTCTATCAAATAAATAAATTAATTAAATATTAAAAAGAGAAAACTATGACTTAAATATACATGGAATAGATACATAAATAAAAATGGACAGATAAGACACACACTATCAGCTGGGATGCATCTCAGAAATGGTGTTTGAATCAAAGTACAAAAGAATAAACATGCACTTCCATAACAGCTTGAAACATGTAAAACAGGAGCAAAGCAGCCCCAGGTGGTGATGTATCACAAGACTTGTAAGTAAGCTGGCTCAGGTTCAAACTCCAGAACTGAATATGGCAGGGTTCTGATGTTCTCTCTCTCTCTCCCCCTCTCTCTCTCTCTCTCTCTCTCTCTCTCTCTCTCTCTGTCATAAATAAATGAATTTTAAAACAAAAGAAAAAAAAAACAGGGACTTGAGAGAGAGTTCATCAATTGAGCATAAAACTTACAAGGATAGGTCACCACCCCTCCCAGCCCAGATGCTATACCTGGCACTGTATATACCAGAACTGAACAGTCCTGTGTGTTCTCTCTCTCTCTGTCTGTCTCTGTCTCACTCAACATTAAATAAATTGTTTTTATTTTTTTAATAACATGATATAATAATATGGTACATATAAAAATGTTGGGAGAAATCCATGGAAATAAGGAGGAAAGAGAATATAAATACAAATTATACAATATATAAAGTAAAATGTGCTATTCTCCTTTTTTTTTTTTTAGTTCTAGAAGATAGAATCCAGGCCTTTGTACATGAAAAGCATGTGCTCTACCATTCAGCAACATCCGAGGTCAAAATGTTATTTCTTAGTTGGGTAGATTCATATCTGAAAATAGATGATGTAGTTCTTCTATGTTTCCTCTTGACTGTCAACACCTCACTCACCATGATGGATAATGCCCCGGTCTGCTAATTTCTGCATGAGCTTAATTGCTGTCTCTCTGTCAGAAGCCTCTTTGTGCTCTATCAGCCAGTCAATCAGTTCTTTTGCGACAAAACAGTTCGGGTAGGTTTTGAGATGATGTCTCCTATCTTTAATAACCTTTTCTTCATGCAGCCTGAGCCTGAAAAGAAAATTTGACAATCACGTTGATGAACTTTGATAATAACACAAATTATTCAACAATCCCAGGGAATAATAACAAAATGGAAGGTCTAGATGCATAAGGGTGCCCTCAAATACCCTTATGTTCATGAACAACTTCCATATGATCAGAACCCAAAGGCCCAAGAAAGTGATTTTTACCTCAGAGTTAGAGATAACATAAGAAAACAGGTGGGGGTAAGATAAAGATGAGTATGGGATGATCCCACTCATCAACAGAAGTTGAGAAAGAAGATCTGAAAGGGAAACTAAAAGCAGGACCTGACTAAATTGTAAGTAGGGCACCAAAGTAAAAACCCTGTGGTGAGGCGTAGACATGCAGCTTCCTGGGACAGTGGGGGGGGGGGGGGGTGGGAGTGGGTGGGAGGGATGGATAACTGTCTTTTGGTGGTGGGAAAGGTGTTTATGTACACTCCTAGTAAAGTGTAGTCATATAAATCACTAGTTAATTAATATGAGAGGGGGAAAATTAATTGTATGTCTTGAAGTTTTTAAAACACAGACTGAGTCTTTTTAATATATAGGATTTGTATTTGATATGCAGACTCTCTCAAAAGCCTAGACCAAGTAGATCAGAAGCAACCAATAGCACAGCTATATACAAGATACTGGGTACTGCACAGCAAACCCTAACAGAAGGACTTTTCAAAGTTAACCCAATTACCAAATAATGCGATGATAACATTAACTTTCCATTGTCTTTTTGAACCCTAAGACAGCAGGAATCTCACATCTCCACTATAGAGCCTCTACTTACCCCAGTCCTTGAACCTTTGGATAGGGCCCACTTTCCTGTATGCCTCTCCCAATCCATATCAAATAATATTGCATCTGCCGATCACAACCTAACCAACGCAACGATTGCCACCTCAACATGCTTCAGCTCAGACTGTGTCCAGAGACTTCACGTGTGGAATGACAACCCTTCAGCTTCATTACTCGGGTGAGACCTTTCCTTACATAGTATTCTCTAATTATATCCCAGGTGGTTCACTTTCTAACAAAGACCCAAAACCTAGATATACACCAGTTTCTGTGAGAGAGAGCATATGTTCACACGTATCTATAAACTAGTGCAAAATATATACCTGAAAGCAGAAGTACACTAGAGTTTGCAGCGAGTACCCCCCCAACACTTCCTCTCCACTATTCCAACCTTTGGGTCCATGATTGCTCAACAATTTGTTTGGCTTTGTATGTTAACTCTCTTTTCAGTCACCAGGTTCCAGATGCCATCAGGATGCCGGCCAGGCTTCCCTAGACTGAAGACCCCACCAATGTGCCCTGGAGCTCAGCTTCCCCAGAGACACACCCTACTAGGGAAAGAGAGAGGCAGACTGGGAGTATGGACCGACCAGTCAATGCCCATGTTCAGCGGGGAAGCAATTACAGAAGCCAGACCTTCTACCTTCTGCAACCCACAATGACCCTGGGTCCATGCTCCCAGAGGGATAGAGAATGGGAAAGCTATCAGGGGAAGGGATGGGATATGAGATTGGGTGGTGGGATTTGTTTGGAGTTGTACCCCTCCTACCCTATGGATTTGTTAATTTATCCTTTCTTAAATAAAAAATAAATTTAAAAAAAAGAGAGAGAGAAAACAGGTGGAGGAAAAACAAGCCCAGACATCCTATAGATCTTCTGCTACTTAGGAAAGTGAAAAAAGCTCCTAGCCCCTACATTCACTCACTCTCTTCTCTTTTTCTCTCTACCTGTGAGCCTATGGCTTCTATCAACCAAGCAATACAATTCTAGAAACTTCCTGAAGCACAATGCTTATTCTTCATTACATATTTCTCAGTGCCTACCAAATGTGCATATGCTCTTTCATATAACAAATATATAATTGGTGTCTACTATCTGCCTACTAGGAAGTTAATTCCAAGCAACAGAGACATATACTGAAAAAATAAATAAAGATTCTTGCCTGTGAGGGTCTTATGGCTAATCCTTTTGTGAAACATTAAATTACAGGTAAGCACTTTACAGAGAATGACTCACTCAATGTTCATGACAACCTCATCAGAAGTTACTTATATATTTTTTAAATTTTTTTATCTCCATTTTTCAGTGGCAGAGAGAACAGAGATCTTGGAAAGTTTAGATGACGCTAAAGACCACATAGTTTAAGCCCCTGTAAACTTAAGAAATTTTTACACTTGTGAGTTACTATTAGTATTTCATTTTTTATTTGTGATAGTGAATTACAAAACTGTAAGATCACCAAGTATAGCTCCATATTACACCCACCACCAAAATCTTAGTAATAATTATTGAGTATCTAACAAAAAAATAGGAAAGACCATACAATTAAAAAATGATAAAATAGGATTTTAACTTTGGTTATTTATTTATTTATTTGGTCACCAGGGTTATTGTTGGAACTCAGTGCCTGCAGGATGAATGTACCACTCCTGGGAGCCATTTTTTCCTATGTGTGTATGTATTTTTATTTGATAAGACATATATATATATATATTTAGAGAGGAAGGGGAGACAAGGAGTGAGGTAAGAGAGACAGACTGATATTCCTTCTGGCAGGTGGGGAGCAGGGGTTTGAACTTGCATCCTTGCCTATTGTAATATGTGCAGTTAACTGGATACTCAGTTAACCGTACACACTGCCTGGCCCCATTTGATGTTCTTAATTCTAAGTCCTGTTTCTCAGTTGCCACATCATAATGATTTTAGCTAATGAAGGATAAATGAAAAAGCCAAGTGTGATGGGCAGACATCATTAGAGAAACAAAACTTATTTACAGGCTTGATGGGTGAGCATGGAGAAAAACTGTTAACATGAAGACCTCCCCTGCTTTTCCAGAATTCAATGACTTTTAAAAAATGTATCTTGAGCTGCATGGTGATGCATTGAATTGAGTGCACGTTACAATGCACAAGGACCAGGTAACCACACATATTACTATACATGAGGACCCGGGTTAAAACCCCTGCTCTCCATCTGCCAGGGGAAATAGCAGTCTATCTCTCTTACTTCTTCCCCATT
Source organism: Erinaceus europaeus (assembly GCF_950295315.1). NCBI lineage: Eukaryota > Metazoa > Chordata > Mammalia > Eulipotyphla > Erinaceidae > Erinaceus > Erinaceus europaeus. The sequence continues at coordinate 123,425,121 of NC_080162.1, forward strand.
CTCCTTTCTCCTGTGCCCTTAAAGAGAAAATTAAGTATTCATTCTTGTTTTTGTTTTTGTTTTGTTTTGTTGTTTTTGTTTTTAGCAGAATGAACTGAATGAAATTTAATGAGTTTTGTTATCTCAAGGGTTGCCATTACAAGCTGGAAACATTCTGGGCTGTAATTCTGATACTTGGATTATTTTCTAGGTCTAAATTACTATTCTGGGCTGCACCATGTTCCACTAAAATTCATTCACTAAGACCCAAAACCCTCATGCTTCAGAATGTAAATGTATTTGGAATTAGGGTCTTCAGTTTGCATTTTATACATGCTGACATACCTAACTGCTATGACCTGAATGCTTACATATTCCCTCCCCTACCAAATTCATGTACTGAAATAACCCTCAGAGGTCAGTTATGAGGTCATGAAAGCAAGACTCTGGAGTCACTGAAAGACTTGACTTTCATCCTGATACTAACAGCACTTCCAGACAGCAAACTTGTACGCAACAGAATCCTCATCACTAAAATGGGCATAATGGTACCAACCCTGATTAACTGTCATAAAGTGCATTAATAAGACTAAATTTGAGGCCTCTTTATGTCCTGGGTATAGTTTTAACTCTCTTCCTGGTATGAATCCTCCTGAAAATTCCCCAAGAGGTACTATTAAAACCAGAAATGATACCAATGCAGAAATGTTAACTATTAACAACAGCATCAACAAAACTAATAATAATAAGTGAACCTTAATAAAAAACACAGTCACGTAAGTGTGTAGAAGTCATCACATGAATCCTTCTAATTAATTCAGTGACAATGGCACTGAGTAATTTGTTTAACATGCTCAAAGTGGCAGAATGTGAAACATTAATTCTTAGACATGATGTCTGTCAGGAATCCAGGAATAATGAAGACCAATTTATTCAGAAATCAAAATGTAGAACAAGCTACCATATAATTTAGTGGAGGAGGAATGTGTTATGAGCCAAAAGAGGAGTTAGAGCTTCTGTAAACTCAACTTAAAAAGAAATTATTGGGCAATGTTTATCTTTAAATACTAAAGAACAGAACCTCTCAGTGACTGTCCTTTCATGAACCCTAAACTTGATGCTCATTACTGAGCATGTTAGGTCCCTCTATTCCTGACCTACCTAGAGGAGGCTGGGAACCCTGGATACTACCCTTTTACCCATGATAGCCTAGGAAATTCCATGTTTAGAAAACTAAGCACAATTGTGATACAGAGGCAAGAACTTTGACTCTGGGATTATTATTAGCCTGTGATGATAATAATAGTAATTGTCAACACTATTATTATTATTATTACTATGATTCTGTGTATGTGAAAGACAGACGAGATTGCTCTACAATCATGATGTTCCACTCATTTTTGTCTTTATGATCATGCAGTAGTGTAGTGCTGGGGTTCAAACACAGGACCTCATGAAGCCAAGCTATCTCCCTGGCCCCTACAACTAACACTTCCAGACCTGTTATCAGAGGATAACAACTATATGATCCTCTTTTTTGTTTGTTTTGTTTGTTTGTCTGTTTTAGTTAGAAAAACAGAATTCTGAAAATGGCATATTCCAGGAGAACTATTCCCATAAAGAAAGAATATTTACCCTTCAGAAACATACCAAGTCTTACACCTGGTCCAGTGAGTATTTAATAAATATTTGGCAAACAAATGAATGTATAAAGGACTGACAGAGATTTCCAGGAGGTGTGGTCATGGAGTAATAGCAGATACTCAGACTCCCCCACCTCAAAACAACAAGTATCCACAACTATTGAAGTTTGCAAAGCTTATAAAATTACACATCAAACATCCACATAGTAGCCTCAGCCACTATGTTGCAGGTGCTACTATGACCTCCTGATCTCCATAAGCAGATGACCTCACCAAGGTACCCAGAATACCACCTCTCCAGAGCCCCACCCCACTAGGAAAAAACAGAGACAGTCTGGGGATATGGATCAACCTGCCAACACCCATGTCTAGAACAGAAGCAGGTACAGACGCCAGAAATCCTACCTTCTGCACGCCCCAAAAATTTTTTCCATATTCCCAGAAGGGTAAAATGATAGAGTAAGATGACCAGAAGGTTCTGAACCCCAATTCCACCAAGACCTAAAACATTTGTCATGAGGAATCTTTGTTTTATTACCATTGATGAAAAGGAAGTGAATTTGGAAAACACCAGAGGAAGTCAGGCACTGTTCCACTTATCTGAGAGAGAAGAGGAAAAGAAAGCACACTCAGAAGTAGTAATAGGTCCAGGTGTGACTTAGAAAGGAAGTGAAAGCAGGACTGAATCAGTGAATAAAAATGAGAATACACAGATTAGATAGATATAGATATAAGATATAGATATATTTAGATATATACTCAACCCATATCTGTGATCTGGGGAAAATTACTGTGTTTTCCACTGGAGTGGGATGGGAACACAGAACTCTGGTATTGGGAATGGTGTGGAATTACACCCCTATTACTTTATAATTTTATAAATCACTAATAGAAAGTAAAATAAAATAAAGGCACTGACAGAAATTACGCCACTTAAAAAAAAAAAAGTAAAGGCACTTCCCACTAACAGAGCAAGAATTCTTAACCCCACAACTTATAAATCATTTATTATCAGAAATTGTTTATTTTTTAATATTTTGCTTATTTATTTGTTTTGTAAAGACAGAGAAATGGAAAGGAAAGGAGAAAACAGTGAGGAAGAAAGACACTTACAATACTGCTTCACTGTTGATGAAGCTGTCCCCACCGCCCCTACTTCCCTTCCCACAGATAGACAGCAGTGCCTTCAGCCTGGGTCCTTGAGTATGATAATGTGTACACTCAACCTGGTATACCAGGCCCCTTTATGAATCTTTAAAAAAAAAAAAAAACTATTGGGAATAGGGCAGTAGTGCAGCGGGTTAAGTGCAGGTGGTGCAAAGTGCAAGGACCGGCATAAGGATCCTGGTTCAAGCCCTGGCTCCCCACCTGCAGGATGGTTGCTTCACAAGCGGTGAAGCAGATCTTCAGGTGTCTGTCTCTCTCCCCCTCTCTGTCTTCCCCTCCACTCTCCATTTCTCTCTGTCCTCTCCAACAAGGATGACATCAATAACAACAATAATAAATACAACAATAAAGCAACAAAAGGGAATAAATAAATATTTTTTAAAAATCTATTGAGCTAGGGATACAGCACAATCGTTAAGCAAAAAAGACTCTCCTGCCTGAGCCTCTGAGGTCCCAGGTTCAATCCCAAGCACCACCAGCAGCCAGAGCTGCTGCACAGGGTTCTGGTCTTTCACTTACTGAAAAAAAAAAAAAGAAAAAAGAAAAGAAAAGAAAAGAAAAGAAAAGAAAAGAAAAGAAAAGAAAAGCAACTATCTATGTTACCACATCTAGGGTAATCAGTCTTTTTGCACAGGCATGTGTGTGAGCACGTGTGTTTTATAAAAAAGTATTTTCAAAAGGGAAGGACTGTCCCCCAGTACCACTAGAGGAAGTGTAGTGTTAGTCTTGACCCAACCATAGTGACTCTGGACTGCTGTTCTCCAGAAATATGCAATGATAAGATTCTATTTGTTTTTTGCCACTAGCGCTTTATTGGTTTGTTACAGCAGCCACAGAAAACTGATACATATATGAGATACAAAATTAAGTATTTCCTTTACAAACTTTACTCTAGTTTCACAATATTTTTGTCTTTTTTTTTTCCTTTTTGTCCCAATCTCAGTACTGATATATTGAGGGGATGTTGATTGATAAGCTGGTTGTGACCAGGGTACATCTCCATATTTCCCTTAGGTGGTGTTCACAATATTTAATGCACTACCAGTATGGAAATCTCCTAGGAGGGGATACTAAGCAACTTGTCAATGACTTATTGAAAAGCAGAAATATTGTGAAGCCAAACCATTTTTGGAATAGCATTCTCTAGGAAGACTTCACAAAATGCTGGGTTAGAGACTAAAAGACACATTTTCTAAACACACAAAAAAAACTGTGTGGGCAATATTTTTAGTCCACCTGCATGTTAGCTATCAGGCTCAGGCAAAAATTACTAAAGTCATGAGCTCCATGGAACATGCCTAAAATAGACTTCCTAACTTCTTCCCACATGAAGATCCCTAATTTCATCTGCTCTATTCCTACCTTTGGGTTACTGGGTTACTGCTTATTAAACAATTTGTACTGCTTTATATCTTACTGCCTTTCAGCCACCAAGATGCAAACACTACCATGACGCCACCCTGATTCCCCTGGGTAGACTACCTCACCAATGTGTGCTGGAACCTCACCTCCCCAAAGCCCTATCCCACTGGGGAAAGACAGAAACAAGCTGGGGGTATGGATCCACCTGCCAACATCTATGCCCAGCAGAGAAGCAATTACAGAAGCCAGACTTCTGCTCTCCATAAAGATCTTTGGACCATTCTCCCAGAGGGGTAAAGAATAAGGAAGCTTCCAATGGAGGGAATGGGACATGAAACTCTGATGGTGGGAACTGCATGAAATTGTATCCTCATTATCTTACAATCTTGTTAATCATTATTAAATCACTAATAAAAAATTATCTAGGTACATCAGTCATATTTTATGCCAAGCCAATATCTCCTCAGATTTAAAACTGTTTCTTATGCCTTGCTCATCTTAGGCAGGGTTCAAAACTCTGCTTGTTTGATTTGCAAGAGGTAGTAGCATTTGCAGTAAAAGTTTTGACTTAGGGTGGCCCCCCTACATACCTACAGGCAGTTCAGTGAAACATGGTACACAAGAATCTGCAAACATCAGAAAAAGCAATTTGTCAATCCAAGCAGAATAGTTTCCTCCAAGATTTAAATTGGAGCTGAAAGTTCTAATAGTTGCACCAAGGAACACTTTCTTCAGTGGAAATAAACCCAGAGGTCAATCTGTAAAACAGACCAACGTGGAGAATGCTCTAGCCCAGAGTATATCCTAGTTTCCCCATTTGGTTCTTCCATTTATACTCTCTGCTTTCTCCTGATTATCTGAGTGAATTCTAGGAACAAATATTAAAATCCCCTGGACTATAAGGCACTGAGAAAACAACTGACATAGAATAAAAGACGGTGGGGAAGTCAGCACAAAGAAGTTGAGAATCCAACAGCAAGATGCCCTGACAATACAAATGAGAGATGGCAAGGCACCAGACTCTAGAGCATTTTGCTTCTTTGGGGCTGAACTATGTGTACTCTAATAATAGCCAGAACAGCACCCAACCCATCTAGGTAGCTAAATCACAGTTCCCCAGATCCACATCTGCCATAGTTCCAGAGAGTGCCTCTGGCACATTCCAAGGATTTGTTTCTCTCTGGGAACATTCCAGTGCTCCAAGGTGTGCTCTCTACATAGACCTTCAGCCCTTACCCAGTCTTCCCTACCTTTCCTTCACCTCTTATGAGCAATTTCCCCAACCCTCTGGGTTCTTCTCAGGCTTGAGTAAGTAATTAAAACAGCACTCCACAGGTGAATAAAGGAAAAATCAATCTAACTATGTACACAAGGGAGCACACAGTTCCCACCTTCTGAAGAGATGGGGGAGCCTCAGGCACCAGGAAGAGAAAAAGAAGACCTTTCTCAAGACAAGGAGGGGTGGTCTCTGCTCTGAGAGTAACAGGGAGATTTTCAGGTAGGGAGAACTTGTTTACAGATCAACTTATTTGGGTGGAATCTTCCCAGACTACAGTGCCCTGGGTCAAGGAGGGGGAGATTTCTTTAAGAGAAAGACAAAAGGGGAGTCGGGCTGTAGTGCAGTGGGCTAAGCGCAGGTGGCGCAAAGCACAAGGACCGGCATAAGGATCCCGGTTCGAACCCCGGCTCCCTACCTGCAGGGGAGTCGCTTCACAGGTGGTGAAGCAGGTCTGCAGGTGTCTATCTTTCTCTCCTCCTCTCTGTCTTCCCCTCCTCTCTCCATTTCTCTCTGTCCTATCCAACAATGACAACAACAATAATAACTACAACAATAAAACAACAAGGGCAACAAAAGGGAATAAATAAAAAAAAAAGCGAAAGACAAAAGAGCTCAGGCTTGCAGACAACCTATTACTCACTGGGAGATGTGAGGTCAACATTCTCCTGTGTCAACAATTATATTATAAATCATTAACCACCCTCCCCCAAAAAGAGTGAGAAAAAGATAAGACAAAAATAATAAAAATAAAATAAAATAAAAGGGCTCAGGCAAGGACAAGCACTTTCCCTCAAACTTCAGGGCCTTTGGAGCTTATTTCTAAATAATTTACAAGGTCAGAGAGATAAATTTGAGGTAGAGAGCTGGACACACAAACAGGAGGTCCAAAGTTCAGTTCCAGGTGCCACATATGCCAGAGGGACTCTGCTACTCTCCTATTAAGTAGGTAAATATTTAGACACAATCTAAATGCTACAGTGGGGTGCAGTCACAAGAATCTTATGTCAATCCAATTCAGGCACCTCTCCCCAAACACAAGCATGCCATCCTGCTTTCTAGACATGATGGATTCTTTCTTTCCTTCTTTTTATTTTTTATTTTTTTGCTTGTCAACAGGGGTATAATTCCATCATTCCCACCACCAAAGTTCTGAATCCCCAATCACTCTATTTTAAGCTACAGCAGTTTTCCTGAGGTTGCAGATATGGGTTAACTATTACTTCTACAACATTCTATGTTTGTATATAATTGTCTACCCTTTTTTAAAAGGTCCTGTCCTCTCTTTCCCTCCAAGCCACACATAACCCTATTACTACATCCAAATACTCCTCTTTATTCTCCTCTCTCTCTGGTTCCTGATGGAGCTAGAGTTCAGAGGAGCCCTTTGGTCATCTTCCACCTATCATTTCTCCTCCACTGGGAGTATGAATCAAAATTCCTTTTGAGGTGCAAAAAGTAGTAGGAGTTCTGGCTTCTGTAATTGCTTCTCTGCTATACATGGGTGTTGTCAGGCGGATCCATACCCCCAGCCTGTTTCTATATTTCCTTAGTGGGGTAGGGCTCTGGAGAGGCAAGGTCATGATGGATTCTTTCATCCTCTGGGAAAATCATCATCTTCCATGCCTCTCCTTTAAAATGCTCTCTCAATCTGTCTTAAATACTTTCTAAAAATTCTACTTCCTCTTCAGTTTGAAAGGCACTTCCTCTGTGAACAGTTTTATAGACTTTCTAAGTCATAAAACAATCTCCTCTCTTCCACTCACCCACAGCCATTTAGTACCACTAGAAAAGCACTCTCCCCACAATGCTACAATTATATAAGGGGAGATACTACGATACTAAGATCTACTTGCTTATTTATATTTGAAGTTCTAGTACAGAGTAGGGAAAAGATCCTCAGTAACGTGACAAATCAATTAGTGTAAGATACATACTCAGAATTCAAGAGGAAGAGTGCATAATAATCATCTGACTCATATGTTCCAAATCAAAGCACACTGAGTCACTAGGGAGAATAGCCTTCTTTATTTCTACAGCATTTTCATTCCCACTGGTTAAAGAAATTAATTTTTTGTTAAAGCCACCTCCTATCATTCATTTCAGACAGCTGGTTCACAGGCTTTAGATTCAAGGTGACTCTGTAATGTTCTATTCCTGTCCAGTTAATCAGCTGCTGAAATTGCATCAGACAATTTCCTCTTTTGGTCTTAGGAAAACAAACACCCCTGAGTGTGGAGTGTTAATAATCTCTGCAAAATTATCATCCATCTGATAAGAAATATAAAAAATGCTTTTCAAAAAAATCACTTAGAGAGAATTGAAGCAGGTTGTGGAGCCCATGAAACAAAGAGGAGACAGAAACTGCATATACTCATTTAAAAACAGTGTCATAAATCTCACCCAAAGTAAACAGTTTAATTTAAAAACATTGCAAGTCAAACAGTGGGACTGGTATTGTGAGCTTTCTGATCTGAGCAACAGCACTGACACAGATGTGCTACAAAGCAAATCTATTGTTGTTTCCAGATGTTTGACAACATTATCTGTCTGAGGGTTGTAAAATGTAGAGGGAATCACTCTTAATCAACTACCTTTAAAAGCTTTAGTCTAGAAGACTAAGAAAAAAGACAGTAATAAACTAAATCAAACACACTGCATTCCCTTTAACACTTGGATTAATTGTATAATTAAAAAATATCAGTTACTAAAATATTGCACACTTATAGTAGATTAAAATTAAAATATGTATAATATGATGCTGGGTAGTTGCTGATGAACTGGTCATTGTTAGCTAGGCAGTAACATGGGATTTTGCTACATTACTGTATCAATTTTGGAATGTGTTTGAAATTTTCCTTGACAACCCCTGACTTTTGAAAGAAACCAAATATAAAAGGTGTCTATATGACCTTGCAAAAGACTTCATTATGTTCATATGTGTGGCTTATATGTGCAAGAGGATCAGAATACAGTTTTGCTTCCAGAATATGCTAGGAAACAAGTGCTCTGAATTTGACTTGAAATAAAATGGACAATGATACGAAGAAAAGAATATAGAACTGACTGCTGGAAACAAAGTACATGTGATTCTGGAGTCAGAAGCAACTGATTTCAGAAAAGACATACGCATACACACTACACAGAAACTGTAGTAACCACTGTCTACAGGGGTGATATGAAATGTTCTACCAGGAGAGGTATAAGCAATGGTTCTGGAAATCAGGAGCAGAGAAACTTAAGTTCAAAAATCTTCCAGGGCTCACATCAATCAGTACAAAGTAAGATCATGTGTGCTGTATGTTACAATAATTTTATTTATGCTTATATATTATGCATCATTTTTGAAATCATGGGCACATTGAATTAGCAAAAACAGTAACAGTATTACCGTCAATCTGAACAGAACCATACACTTAAAGAGCTTAACCTCACAATATCCTTGTGAATTAAGAAAACAATGTCATCATACTCATTTGGCAGATAAGAACTGAAGAAAAATTAGGAAAAAAATATTGGTTTCTGCAACTCATGTTTTAAAGGAACAGAATCAGAACTTAATCCCAGATCTCATTATTTAAAAATAGATCTGTCCCATCAATGTTTAAAAATATTTTTATTTAATTATTACTGGATAGAGAGAGAAAGAGATTGAAAGGAGGGGGGAGAGAGAGATGAGAGAGACAGAGAGATACCTGCAGCCCTACTTCACTATTTATGAAGCTTTCCCTCTGCAGGTGGGGACCAGGGGTTTGTGGATTTGAGATTTTCTTTTTTTTTAATTTCTTTATTGGGGAATTAATGCTTTACATTTGACAGTAAATACAATAGCTTGTACATGCATAACATTTCTCGGTTTTCTATATAACAATACAACCCCCACTAGGTCGTCTGGGGGACCAGGGGTTTGAACCTGGATCCTCATGTACTGTAATGTGAGGGCTTAACTAGGTATGCCACCACCTGGCCTCCCTGTCCCATCAAATTTTAAATGGCAGTAGCAGCTTTCTTTTATTTTATGCTCGTACAGGTGAAGGAGAAAACATCCATGTACTGAGAAAGTATCATAGTAAATGGAAAATTTATGCAATTCACATATCACATAGACACTGATACCAGTATAAATAAAGATGAAGCTCACAGATTCACCTAAAGAGGAAGCTGTCACAATTCCTTCTTGCTTGCATTAAGCTAGTGTTTTGTGGTTAGGAAAATACTCCTGGGAGGGCAGGAAGTGAGCTCTGTGAGTCACACCATCCTGAAGAGTCAGCATTAGTTTATACGGGACATATAGCAAACACTATTTAATGATATGTGCATAAAAGCTCCTAAGGTCCTTATAAATATCTCATATCAGCCTTCAGATAAGAAATAAATACAGGGTTGAGACAGGAAAGGCCCTGAGTGAGGCTTCTCATCATATTAGAACCTGAGGTTTCTTTCCACTGATTTCTTCATCTGCATGGGTTCCTTCATGAAACAATCTATTGAAGGAAAAAAGCACCATCATCTTGAGTTTAGATGACTGGTATTCTTCCTATTGCAAAGTGCCTCTCCAAGAAGCTCCAAAAAAGCTCTTTTTTAAAACTTTGTTCAAGAAAGGTCATTTGTTGTTGTTATATTTATTTATACCATGCACTGAAGTGTCAAGCTTTTAATTACTATCTTATAGGTGAGAAAGAAGTACAGAATGGTTGTGAAATTTGTTACGGAAACATGCCTCAGGACACGTACTGGTTGCTGAATCAACTAGTCCTTGTTAAAGGACATTCTCTTGGTATGCTATTGGGCAGAATTCTCACTGAAGGCAGCTGCTTCAACAGCTCAGCACCTTATTTAATGGCATCTCCAGCAGGCAAATGCTGCACCATGACACCTACCTTCAAAAACATTGGGCTTTGGTCTTCACATAGAACAGTACTTCTCAAGCTGTGTCCCTCCCTTTACTCCTGATTTTTGAAGTTCTGGTAGAGAATAAATGATGCTATTCAATGGTAGCGAGTGGATATGAAAAATATAGCATTCAGGTAAAAACGGGTTGCAAGTACATAGTTAGCAAATTAACTTCCTGTCCTCTTCATTTATCATTCATTTTATTCATCACTCATAACAGATAAAGTCAGACAATTGGGGGTTCAAATTCAAGTTTCATCCATTGTTTTCTGTTTAACTTTAGAAGAAATATTTCTTTTTTATTTTTATTTATAAAAAGGAAACACTGACAAAAACATAGGATAAGAGGGGTACAACTCCACAAAATTCCCACCACCAGAACAACATATCCCATCCCCTTCCCTGATAGCTTTCTTATTCTTTACCCCTCTGGGAGTAAGGACCTAGGGTCATTATGGGGTGCAGAAGGTGGAAGGTAGGGCTTCTGTAATTGCTTCCCCACTGAACATGGGCTTTGATAGGTTGATCCATACTCCCAGCCTGTCTCTCTCTTTCCCCAGTGGGGTGGGATTCTGAGGAAGTGGGGCTCCAGAACACATTGGTGGGGTTGTCTGTCCAGGGAAGTCTGGTTGGCATCACGGTAGTATCTGGAACCTGGTGCTGAAAAAAGAGTTAACATACAGAGCCAAACAAATTGTTGATTAATCATGACCTAAAGGCTGGAATAGTTCAGAAGAAATATTTCACCTCTCCATGGCTCCATCTTCTTGCTTGTAAATGAGGACAGATAAGGCATGTCTCCTAGTATGAAGATGAGAGACTCTATGTTAAGAGCTTAACACATAATTAGAGCTTAAAAAATGTTAACTTTCCCTCTATTCTTTTTAATGAGTTCTATATTTCAGTGTCAGATTTTGCCAGAAGCACCATCAAGAAGCCAGGCTGTGGTGACATAAACAAAAACATACATGTATGGTTTTGAAGATATATCCTGGAAATACTGCAAGTTTGTAAAAAAAAAAGCTGTGATATATATACACAATGGAATACTATGCAGCTATCAAGAACAATGAACCCACTTTCTCTGACCCATCTTGGACAGAGCTAGAAGGAATTATGTTAAGTGAGCTAAGTCAGAAAGATAAAGATGAGTATGGGATGATCCCACTCATCAACAGAAGTTGAGAAAGAAGATCTGAAAGGGAAACTAAAAGCAGGACCTCACCAAATTGTAAGTAGAGCACCAAAGTAAAAACCCTGTGGTGAGGGGTAGACATGCAGCTTCCTGGGGGGTGGGAGTGGGTGGGAGGGATGGGTCACAGTCTTTTGGTGGTGTGAATGGTTTTTATGTACACTCCTAGTAAAATGTAGTCATATAAATCACTAGTTAATTAATATGAGGGGGAAAATTAATTGTATGTCTCGAAGTTTTTTAAAACACAGACTGAATCTTTATAATATATAGGCTGTGAAATTGATATGCAGACTCTCTCAAAAGCCTAGACCAAGTAGATCAGAAGCAACCAATAGCACAGCTATATACAAGATACTGGGTACTGCACAGCAAACCCTAACAGAAGGACTTTTCAGAGTTAACCCAATTACCAAATAATGTGATGATAACATTAAGTATCCATTGTCTTTTTGAACCCTAAGACAGCAGGAACCTCACATCTCCACTATAGAGCCTCTACTTCCCCCAGTCCTGGAACCCTTGGATAGGGCCCACTTTCCTGTATGCCTCTCCCAATCCATATCAAATAATATTGCATCTGCCGATCACAACCTAATCAACGCAATGACTGCCACCTCAACATGCTTCAGCTCAGACTGTGTCCAGAGACTTCACGTGTGGAATGACAACCCTCCAGCTTCATTACTCGGGTGAGACCTTTCCTTTCATAGTATACTCTAATTCCATCCCAGTTGGTTCAATTTCTAACAAAGTCCCAAAACCTAGATATAGACCAGGTTCTGTGAGAGAGAGCATATGTTCACACGTATCCATAAACTGGTGCAAAATATATACCTGAAAGCAGAAGTACACTAGAGTATGCAGTGAGTATCCCCCTAACACTTCCTCTCCACTATTCCAAGTTTTGGGTCCATGATTGCTCAACAATTTGTTTGGCTTTGTATGTTAACTCTCTTTTCAGCCACCAGGTTCCAGATGCCATCAGGATGCCGGCCAGGCTTCCCTGGACTGAAGACCCCACCAATGTGTCCTGGAGCTCTGCTTCCCCAGAGACCCACCCTACTAGGGAAAGAGAGAGGCAGACTGGGAGAGTATGGACCGACCAGTCAACGTCCATGTTCAGTGGGGAAGCAATTACAGAAGCCAAACCTTCCACCTTCTACAACCCACAATGACCCTAGGTCCATGGTCCCAGAGGGATAGAGAGTAGGAAAGCTATCAGGGGAGGGGGTGGGATATGGAGATTGGGTGGTGGGAATTGTGTGGAGTTGTACCCCTCCTACCCTATGGTTTTGTTAATTAATCCTTCCTTAATTAAAAGAAAAAATAAAAATAAATAAATAAAAATACCCTGTTAAATAACTGAAAATGGAGGGAAAAAGAAGCTACTGAATATTCAATTCAGTTACTTTTTACAACCAATGTGGTCCTCCATTGCTCACCACTGCTTTCCAGTATCAATTCAAGATCTTCACTAAATTTGTTTCATGTCTCTGGGAGTGAATGAAAGAAAAGCTGGGGTGGGCTAGTGATACTGATCCTTGGCAGTTCCTTTAAAAAGGAATTAGGGAGCCCTTCAGCATCTCAAAAGAACAAGTCAAAACAGCAATGAGAAATCATCTTACACAGGTAAGAATGACCGGAAGCAAATAATGGCAAAAGAAAATAGGACTCTGTACATAGTTAGTGGGAATGTCAATTGGTTCAAACCCAGTGGGAAATAATATGGATATTTCTCAGAAATTTAAAAACTGTATTGCCATAGAACCTAGCAATTCATACCTCCTTGGTATTCATGCAGATAACATTAAAAGAATTATCTAAAAAGACACGAGTATACCTACATTCATAGCTATACTATTTACTATATAGCCAAAACAGGAAATTAACCCAAGTACCCATCAACAGATGAATAGATTAGGAAGTTCTGGTATAGATGTATACTGGTATACTACTCAGCTATAAGAAAGAATGAAATCTTGTTCTTTAGTATATCATGGAAGGAACAAGAGGATACAGCATTAAAAAAGAAAAAAAAAAGACAACATAGGATCTCACTTATATATAGGATATTAAGAAACAAGGTAAAAGGGAAATTCAGCCCCGTAAAGTCTGACTGCCTAACTGAGACCAACAAATGTGGTGGAAAATACAGATCTTGTGAGAGTAGACAGAACCCAATAGATTTTGGTAGTGGATTATTGATACTTTCGTGGTAGATACAATATAATAACATACATCAGGAAGAAGTATAAAGTTGTACTCCTAAAATAGAAAATCTTGTAAAGCAATGTTGCCTCACTATACTTAAAAAAAAAAAAAAAGAAGAAAGTGAAACTTTCAGGTGAACTAGCAGGTAAAAGCAGAGATAACTGGAGATGAGAGAATTCTCTATCACTTCCTAGGAACACATGGAGAACTTGCTTCTTTTGAGATGTGCTACAACAGCCCCCTAAACAGAGCTGATCATGCCAATCCCCAATAAGACTAACGGCATTTTCAGAAAGTGAAAATTTAACTTAATCTGGGATTTTTTTGGTCAGTATCAGTAAGGTGATCTGTATATAAGACTGCTATCTTTCCTGAGGAAAGGTGGGTTTATCTGAAATGAACAGTCTTTTATTAGTAATCTTTTTAATCTATATAAACCTTCCTGGTTGTATTACTCCTTTTCACATCTTTCTACTTGCAAAATGAGACACTTCCATGATATAACATAAATTATCTAGCAAAACATAACCCCTAAATGTAAAAATAGTGGGGTTGTTTAAGCAGTTAGGACACTCTTCTATGGTGCCTAGATATGGTGGGAATTATATGGAACTGTACCGCTCTTATCCTACAATCTTGTTAATGATTATTAATATCTATATAACCAAGGAGAGGCCATTTAAATACATCAAACATCTACTGAAATAGCTACAGGAATATATTAACAGTAACACAGTAATAGTAGGGAACTTCAATACCCTTTGGATGCTAGACCAGAAACTATCAAATACTTAGAGAAAAATATTGGCAGAAATCTTTCCCATCTAAATTTTAAAGGCATCTTCAATGAAACAAATCCAATTACAAAAAAAAATAGTTGAACAATAAACACAAAGCAGAATTTGGACTGAGTCTGATGTGCTGCACCAAAGAAAGGACTCTGGGAGGTGGGGGGGAGGGGTTCAGGTCCTGGAATATGATGGCAGAGGAGGACCCAAGGGGGGGTTGAATTGTTACGTGGAAAACAGAAAGGTGAACAGGGGTAGATGACATAATGGTTATGCAAAGAGAGTCTTAAACCTGAGGCTCCAAAGTCTCAGCTTCATGGTGAATTCATGATCTTTACTCCATTTTGGATGGAGCCTGAAGATACCATGTTAAGTGAGGTAAGTCAGAAACAAAAAGATGAACATGGAATGATATCATTCATAGACAGAAGTTGACAAACAAGATCAGAAGGGAAAACTCTAAGCAGAACTTGGACTAGAGTTGGTGTATTGCACCAGAGTAAAAGACTCTGGGGTGGGAGGGAGGTCTTGGGTCCTGAAACATGATGGCAGAGGAGGACCTAGTGGAGGTTGTACTGTTATGCGGAAATGTTATGCATGTACAAAGTATTGTTTTACTGTTGATTGTAAACCATTAATCCCCCAATAAAGAAATTAAATAAGGGAGCGGGTTAAGTGCGCACGGCACAAAGTGCAAGGACCAGAGTAAGGATCCCGGTTTGAGCCCCCATCTCCCCACCTGCAGGGGTCGCTTCGCAAGCGGTGAAGGAGGTCTGCAGGTGTCTATCTTTCTCTATCCCTCTCTGTCTTGCCCTCCTCTCTTGATCTCTCTCTGTCTTATCCAACAACAACAACAACAATAGCTATGACAACAATAACAACTACAATAAGCACAACAACGACAACAAATTGGGAAAGATGGCCTCTAGGAGCAGTGGATTTGCAGGCACCAAGCCCCAGATATAACCCTGGAGGCAAATAAATAAATAAAATTTTTTAAAAAAGAAAAATTTAGGGGGCCAACATTTCTAGGAAGGATGTTTTAATGCTGATTAAGTCTATATTGATGAAACTTCAGCTTCCAAAAGTAAATTAATATATTTAGGAGAGGAAATAGTATGTGAAATTAAATCTAGAAAAGATAGAATACTGGGAGTCAGGCAGTAGTGCAGTGAGTTAAGTGCACGTGGTGTGAAGCGTAAGGACCGGCTTAAGGGTCCTGGTTAGAGTCCCTGCCTCCCCACCTGCAGGGGGGTTGCTTCACAAGCAGTGAAGCAGGTCTGCAGGTGCCTATTTTTCTGTCCCCCTCTCTGTCTTCCCCTCCTCTCTCCATTTCTCTCTGTCCTATCTAACAATGATGACACCATTAACAACAACAATAATAACTGCAACAACAATGAAAAACAACAAGGGCAACAAAAGGAAAAATAAATAAATAAATATAAAAATTTTAAAAAAAATTAAGTGATAGCATACTTTGCCTGCCTACAAAAGGGAAGCTTCCCAAGTGGTGACGCAGTGCTGTAGGCAGCATTTTTTTTTAAGGTAACATATTTTGTAAGATTGATTTAAAACAAAGGGAAAATATGAAGTACAAAACATCTTAAAATTATAACTAAAATTTTGCTCTATATGTCTCCGAGTTTAAAATGAAAAATATAAATCATGCAATGAGATCCTGAAGCTGAATAAGATAAAAAACTGATTCTCAGAGAGGTAAGATCACTCTGTTAAGTCTATTAAACTACAGGTATCTGGGCATAACTTCCTACATTTCTAATCCTATAGGTCTAGGGTGATCCAAGAATTTGAATCTCCAGCTAATTCACTAGAAGAGAGGTGCAGAAAAGTCAAATGGCAGCAGATTAACTGGTCCTGTTTTCCTTTGGGTCTGCAGCTACAACATACATGAAAAACACCATAAACTATTACAACTAGGGACAGAAGCCCAATATCCAGGCAGTGAGAAACATAAGAGTAGCTTGCTTATGCACCAAAGGTAAAGATCTCCACCTGGCTCCACACAGCCTGGCCTAGCTCCTGCCTCCACTGCTGCCACCCACTCTCACTGGATTTATTGAACTCTAAGTCCACACCTTACAATAGTAAAAAAGGTAAACATGAACTATAAAGTGTGTGGGAATTTTAGGGGAAGCCAAAAAAAGTAGTCATATTGGAATTCAATTTCCATAGTAGTAAGCCCAAAGATGCAGTCTCAGAGAAGTACAATTCATAGCCTCCTAGAGTTTGGTCTCCCACCAGTCTATGGTACACCAGCAAACTCAAATTTCTGATTTGGTGGGACCACAAAGACATAGCCAAAGCCAGGCAAGTGAACCACTGTCAAGGCCCTCTTAAAACATAGACTGCTGTTCCAGGTTCTCAAAGACAATTAAGAATAATGAGAGAAGGTGGGTTCATTGTTCTTGATAGCTGTAAAGTATTCCATTGTGTATATACACCACAGCTTTCTCAGCCACTCATCTGTTGTTGGGCACCTGGGTTGCTTCCAGGTTTTAGCTATTATGAATTGTGCTTCTATGAACATAGGAGTATTGTGTGGAGTTGTACCCCTCCTACCCTATGGTTTTGTTAATTTATCCTTTCTGAAAGAAAGAAAGAAAGAAAGAAAGAAAGAAAGAAAGAAAGAAAGAAAGAAAGAATAATGAGAAAACAAATTAAATCACCTGTGGTGATGGAGCAAGAGAGCATCTTGAAGAAAGCTACAAATTCAAAAGAGCTATGGAAACTTCTTAAGGAAGACTTCAAAGCTATGGTTTAAGGATGATCACTATGATGAAAAGAATTGTGGAAGAAAATTTCAACAAACTCAGAGAAAATATGAAATAAGTCATAATAGAAATTAGAATATAAGGCCAGCAAGATATCTCACTTGGAAGTGCACTTGCTTTGACATGGACATAACCCAAGTGTAGTCCAGTTTTCGCTGCACTGAGGAAAGCTTCAGTGCTCCGGTGTCTTTCTGTATCTATCTCTGCTATTCTGTCTCAAAAAGTCATTCTGGAGAGGTGAAGCTCCAGTGATAGATAAAATAAATAAATAAATAAGATAAATAATGTAATAACATAAAAAAAGAGAAACACCTACAGAGACATGCCAAATGTTGAAGTGGTGTGCAGGAAGATAAGGTAGAGTAAGTCACACACACACACACACACACACACGCAAAGACTAAAATAAATGAAGAGCATATGAAAGAGTTATGAGACAGTATCAAAAGTTACAGCATTTTCATGATAGGATTGCCTGGAGAAGAGAAAATCCTAACTGACAATCTCCCACAGACTAAGAAAGGAGATAGACTGTTAGATCCAGAAAGAGCTAAGTGATCTAAGGTCACTAAGGCATACAATAATTAAAATGCAAAGATCTAAGATAGAACTCTGAAGGCTACTAGAACAAAGCAGATCATCTGTAAGGGAAATCATATAAGACAATCAGCTGATTTCTAAAGATTAGAAACTCTAAAGATTCAAAAGAGATAGTAGTTTATATCCATAGTTTTGAACAGAAAAGATCTCTAATCCAGGATGTCCTATCCAGGTAGATTATCAAGCAAGTTTAAAGGAATGATGATGAGCTTTTCAGAAAAGCAATAGTTAAAGGAATTATAAAGGAACTGATACAGTAGGAAAATACTAAATGCTATCTTTGAAATTTAAGAAAGAAAGCAAGGAAATAAAGACAATCATTTCATTCAGACTGAAGAACTAAAATATTCAAAGAGAAATGTGGAAAAAAGTGGGTTACAAGGGCAGAGTTCATCCACTGAACTTTGATGGAGGGTTACTGGTGTGTTGGTGGTGTTGAAGTGTGGTAACATATTTTGATGAGGTGAGAAATTATGCTTCTAAGACAGTATAGTCTTGTAAACCACAGCTTAAAAAGTTGTTATTAAACATAAAGCAGTAACAAATGCACTTAAGGAACGACTGGATTAGAGTGAAACAAAACCAACAACAGAATAAAGCAGAGAAAAGAAAAGGGTAGTGGAGGAGGAGTGAGAAGCAGAACCCATTAACTGAGTACTGATCCATACTTGGTAGAGTGTATCAAGGCATATTCTCTAGGACCATCGATGTTCAGGGCACTGAAGGACCCTTCCCAGGGAATCAGAAACTCATGGATCAATGCCTACAACTTGAAAAAAAGCCTAATAAACCAACAAGTAAACTAACTCCAAGGTCAGCCTTAGGGTGTCATTTTTAGCACCTCTCCTTTCCTTAAATGCTCACTGATATTTGCTAAGAGGATGAACATTCCATTCCATAAGAAAAAAATTAAAGAAACTTAAAAATAATAAAAGGTCTTTGGCTAAGGAACCAGTAATGAACTCACATAAATGAAGATATTCTTTGCAGTTTGAGAAGAAGTAAAATGAAGGAAAGTGATTTGGAAGGTGGGGGGAAAGGGGTGAAAATGGTCTCTCTTGTGGGAAAGGATACTCAAAGAAGTTGTTCTCAGAAAGTGACCTAACAACTGTTCCAAAACAAATGGCAAAACAAAAGAAAAAAAAAAAAGAGTTGTGAAGTCTTAGGCTATCTCTGGGAGGAACCAGAACACCTAAATTGCAATGAGGATAAACTCCCCCCTAGTATACTAGTCGACATTGGCCTGAGGGAGGTCTCTTAGCAAGTTAGTACCTTAGTCTTCTAATCTAGCAATGAGGAAACTGACTAGATTTATTTCTTTCAACTCTATCTTCTCTGTTTTTATTGACTCTTAGATTAGGTTTCAGGATATATCCTCACTCAGAAGATCAGAATAGAGTAAGTTGGTTTGGAGCACATTTTGTACTGAAAAGATCCACCACAAACCACAAGGACAAGAAGCACAAAACAGCAAATTTCATTTCCTTTGTGCTTCCAAGCAAGGACGCACATATCAAAGCAAATCTTGTTTGAAGCATGCTGTACAAACACAGTTTAGGGTTACAATAATCTATTTTCAGCTCACAGAACAGATGCTGAATCTGCCAAAGTGCCATAGGATTTGGATGTGCAGGTCTACTATAACATGAGAACAGACAAGGTTTTTCTGTGTTTAAAATATTTCAAGAGTTCTCCGAAGTGTTATTATAGTCACTTACAGCTAGAGTGCAGGATGCTTTCAGCTAAGGAGTCTGTAGATTTTTCTCAAGCAGTATGCTTTATAGAGTCCTCACTGAATACCAGAAATAGCCTAAGTCACTCAAGGTAGACTAATTTCTGTAAAGCAAGGACCATGACACTTTAACAGATGTTGTTTCTTCATTATAAAAATATTATGCTCTTGGTGGGAATTGTGTGGAACAGTTACCCCTTTTATCCCACCTTCTTCCCATCATTATTAAATCACTAATAATATTTTTTGAAAATGCTGTGTTCTGTGTAAAACACACACACACACACACGTCAAGGTTTTCATAATGTATTAAAGTTGAATCTATCCAATACTATTTTTCTTTTTATTATTTTATATTCTAACCAGATACATTATCACTATTTCTGCTTCTGATCTTAAAGTTATGCTATTCCATTTTCAGGACCTGTTGTTCCCTATCAATTTATTAAAGTGAAGTTTAACTTACCTTTCTTCTAGGATGTGTTCTTCTCACTCAACCAGATATAATCTAATTTTGCTGACTTACCTGACATACATTTTTGAGAATGTTCATGTTTTACTGACATATTACTTTATATTATCTTACTGATGTTTGTACTAATTCCTTCTCATCAACCATTCTATAAATACTATAAATAAAGAATTATTTTACTTCTTTGTATTCCACAAAGTGTCTGTGACAAGGCTAAACATAAATAATTGGCTGCTAAAATAAGCACTTGGGGGTTCAATTGGACATAAATAACCTTACCACTGTATAGAATGCAAAACTTAAGTCTATAGTCTTGGATCCTTTTATGGCTACCAATGTGAATATAACCAATAGACTTCAAAGTGTTTCTCTCACTGCATTTCTCTTAATAGGTTGCTCTGGATATGTTAAGTAATGTATACCCTTTTACAGTGAATCTTATACAACAATGGTTTAAACTGCATGTGTGCACTTAAATTTTTTCTCTATTCATAAATTCAATAACCATGAATGTCCATTGATTAACTGTCCGCTTGTATAAATCATCTATACTAAAGGCCAAGTTAAGTTTTACACAGGTTCTTCCTGAAGGTGTGTGTATGTAAGTGTTAGAGTCCCTAACCCACAAGCTGTTCAAAGATCAACTGTACTTTTTCCTCAGGAAGAATCCATGCTAATGTTCACAGAAAGTATACATAACAAGAAGTCTGAGCTTTATCGCAAATTCTTGTCTACTGTCAGAGTCCCAGCAGGTCTGGGCAGGTAAAATAGGGAGAACAAAATTTGCCACAGGGAAATCAGTCTTTGGCAAGAGGTTAATTTCATGGAGGCGAGGGGAGAGGTGGGCAGTCCTTGAAGGTAGAATGCAGGTTGCCTTTAAAAAGAGACACAATAGTCAGTATAAGGTTCATAATGAAATAGTGTCTACTTAGACTTACATACCCTCCTTACCTACTTCCTATTACACTTCCCTCACTCACTCCAAAGCTAACCTTATCAAAGCAAAGACTGCAAAAGCTGAATAAGGGCAAGAGACTGGTATACTTTAAAGATGACTCTTTAGTCACTATCAGGCCATCCCATCAGCTGGGGCCCTAGTCAGGAAGTCCTGAGATTCCCCAATAGACATGATGGGCCTCGACCTCAAATAAATCCCTCTCCCCAGTGTTGCCAGCCATCTCTATCAGGAAAAACACAACAGACCCCTTTGTGGGCCCCCCATAGGACCTTGCCCTCAACTTGGGTCAATAAAGGTAGAGAATGGTCCATCCTCTGAAGGGAGGATAGACAACATACTCTGTGCTCCACCTGAGGAAGATGGGTCCTGAAATTGGGGCAGCTTGGAATGTTCTTATTCATGAGCACAGAATGTGAGCTCAGATTTACAGGGATGCAGAGGTGGGATAGGCTCCTAAGCTGAATATGGGCCCCAGATCACATCAAATTGATGGGGTCTACAATCAACAATATTTATACCCCTTTCCCATATTTTGGAGCTACTCTCTTCCCTGATCTAGCTTTCTGTTCCTTTTTCCAGCCATGACATTATCTCCCCAGACAATAACTTGGATCTACCTGCATATCAGATTTCAGGCTCAGGGGCAAAAAGAAAAAGGAAAAAAAAAAAAAAACTAGTATAGTCATGGGCCCTTTGGAATATAACTAAAATAGGCCTAGTAGCTATCAACAAAACAGAGACACCCTCCCCCAACTCTTCATCTGCATTATTCCAGCCTTTAGGTTCATGATTAGTCTACAACTCATTTGGCTTTATATGTTAACTCTCTTTTCAGCCACCAGGTTCCAGATGCTAGCATGATGCCAACCAGACTTCCCTGGACAGACAACCCCACCAATGTGTTCTGGAGCCCTGCTTCCTCAAAGCCCCGCTCCACTACGGAAAGAGAGAGACAGGCTGGGAGTATGGATCAACCTGTCAAAGCCCATGTTCAGTGGGGAAGCAATTACAGAAACCAGATCTTCCACCTTCTGCATCCCATAATGACCCTGGGTCCATACTCCCAGAGGGATAAAGAATAGGAAAGCTATCAGGGGAGGAGATGGGATATGGAGTTCTGGTGGTGGGAAATGTGTGGAGTTGTACCCCTCTTATCCTATGGTTTTGTCAATGTTTTCTTTTTATAAATAAAAAATAAGAAATTAAGAAAAAAGACAGTTGGGGCCCAGCAGTGGCACACCGGGTTAGGGGCACATAGTAAGAAGCTCAAGGAACCCCACAAGGATCCCAGTTCTACCCCCCGGCTCCCCACCTGCAGAGGGTTGCTTCACAAGCAGTGAAGCAGGACTGAAGGTATCTCTCATTCTCTCTCCCCCTCTATCTTCCACTCCTCTCTAAATTTCTTTCTGTCTTATGCAAAAAAAAACAAAAAATAAATAATCACAGAAGCAGTGGATTCGTAGTGCAGGCACTGAGCCCTAGTGATAACCCTGGAGACAAAAATAAATAAGTAATAAAAAAATAAAAAAGAGATAGTTATTTGGGAATTTCTTTAGAAGGGCATCTCCCCCACTGTACTAGGGAAGATATCTTTACCTTTTAGTGTAACAGGATAGGGAATCACTCTCCATGCCTTTATGTATGATGCCTTTTCCCTGGTAACTCTTGTAACTCTGATCTCCTCCTTCTCTCCAATATTCTTTCTGTCTTAGCTATGTTATTGAAATTTGGTGTCCACTCGAATGTGTTCAGTTTTTCCATGTATATAAAAGTTACTAATATACTTCTTTTAACTTATTTTCTCTTATACTTCTGATGTTTGTTTGGCTATTTGCCCAGTCACTGAAGAAGCCAGACTTCACAGTATGACTTCCTTTGTTGGCTCAGGCTGGAGCCTTAAGGCTCCTAGGAGTCAACTGACAGTTCAGTAGGAATCAGGCAACAACAGTGGATAGAAATTTGGAGAAGACCAGATTATCTGTCTGACCCTGGGTTCAAGCCACCAGTCCTCACCTGCAGGGGGAAAGCTTCACTGGCAATGAAGCAATCTGCAACTGGCTCTCTCCTTCTTCCTCTCTATGCCCCCTGTCTTTCTCAATTTCTGTCTATAAACAATAATAAATAATTTAAAAAAAATTAACCGCAAGGATAGAAACCAAAGCTGAAGATGTTAAGTTCACTGAAGTTTGTGCAGTAATGGGCCTGGTGCAGGTGTGCTAAGGAGGGAAGTGACAAAGCACTTACACGGAAGAACACTGAGTCTCAGGTTCAGTGACAGAAATGTACACAGACATATAAATAAATTCACACACAGTACCAGAGACAAAAGAGAGAGAGATATTGAAAAACAGGCAAAACTAGTCCCAAATAAGTAATTCATGTTAGTTAATTGTTCCTTATGGTACTCAATATTTTTATATTTAAATGGCTAGACCACCTTTTGCACCCAATATAAATACCAAGGTGTAACACCTGTGATCACTAGCACATTATAGCTTAAAAATCATTTCCATACACTGTATCACATTTGCTTTTATAAACAATCACATGAGGTGGACGGGAAAAGGTGATTATCCCCGGTCTATAAGTGACAAGAAAGAGGTTTATGCTGATGATTGGAATTATTCATGATGACTTTACAAGTAGCAATATCATACTTCTCAAATGGAATTTAAGGTTTCTTAGTAACCAAGACTTCACACTTGATAATATATATCTCATGATGACAGAGGACCTAGTGGGGGTTGTATTGTTATGTGGGAGACTGGAAATGTTATCCATGTACAAACTACTGTATTTGCTGTTGACTGTAAAACATGAATTCCACCCAATAAAGAAAAAAAGAAATAAAATATTTTTAAATGTCGGACAGCCCCCCTGCTCCATGCTGCATTGCTGATAGTATGGTCTATTTACATAATCATCGTTTTGCCTGAGACCCGCCCTGCCTGCAGGGTATTGGTTGATCCCACTGGTTAGAATCTTCGCAATAGCAGCTATTGAAGCTTTCTACCTTCTAGCTCTTTTCTCCACCCCCTCTCCTAGCCATTTCCTTTTCCCACTTGCCACTCACGGTTAAAGATATACATAAAGGCGTTGTCTCTGATCAATAAAGGCATTGCATTGCATTCCCGCTAGTTCCTGGTTCCTCTCCGGTGTCGCTGAGTAAGCAGCAGCCCAGGTTGGCTCCGGTGGAGTTCTCTCCAACCCAGAGAGCACGCCTGGGAAGAAACACGCTCACGCTAGCCCGGCATTTAAAGATGAATATTTTTTTTAATTTTTTATATGTTTTTTTTATTCCCTTTTGTTGCCCTTGTTGTTTTATTGTTGTAGTTATTATTATTGTTGTCATCATTGTTGGATAGGACAGAGAGAAATGGACAAAGGAGGGGAAGACAGAGAGGGGGAGAGAAAGATAGACACCTTCAGACCTGCTTCACTGCTAACGAAGCAACTCCCCTGCAGGTGGGGAGCTGGGGGCTTGAAGGGATCCATAAATCAGTCCTTGCACTTTGTGCCCACCACCTGCACTTAACCTGCTGCGCTACAGCCCGACTCCCAAAGATGAATATTTTTAGTGTATTTTGCCATTGGTTCTATCTGTGGTTCTATCTGTAGTATTATTTATATATTTTGGTCTTTTCTTAACTCCTCTGTTATTTTATATGCATAAAAGTCTCAAAGACACCATCTTCTTCCTCTTTTACTAAGGGACATAGACATGTAAACTTTACTGATTAAAAAAAAAAAAAAAACCTTACTGATGGTTATATAAAGACTCTAAAAACATACCACACTATTTAAATCCCCCAAGTGCCTAACATGATTCCAAATATCTGTGGCTACTTTTGAAATATAGCACTCATTAAACCAAAGAGAGTATCTTCTAATGATAGGTACATATAAGTAAAGATCTTGTCAGTTCTCAGCCACATTCTTCTAACAGCTGCCATTTGTACTATTGTGACACTTGGCAATAGCTAAAATATCACACTCTATTAATTAGTCTACCAGAGGTGAGGGAAGGAAGCGAAACATGGACTCTTCAGAAATCATTAACATTCTTTTTTTAATATTTATTTATTTTCCCTTTTGTTGCCCTTGGTTTTTTTATTATTGTTATTGATGTCGTCATTGTTGGATAGGACAGAGAGAAATAGAGAGAGGAGGGAAAGACACAGAGGGGGAGAGAAAGACAGATGCCTGCAGACCTGCTTCACTGCCTGCGAAGCAGCTCCCCTGCAGGTGGGGAAGAAATCACTAACTTTCTGAAGGACCTCTGAAAGACATTTCTCAATTTATAGCCACTGTGCTTCCATATATGTCTCATACATGCCTCTCATGTCTTTCCATTCCTACCTTTGCTTTATTTTGCACAATAAGTATATGTTGGTCTTACTAGGAAGTAAGACCAACATGGCAAACTTACTCTAGGTAGTAGGAAGTAAACAATACTTGTCCTTTAAATTTATAGACTATATACCATGATTTTTAAATGTGATCCTGGTATTTAAGTCTAGATATCTGTTCCAGAAAATTTTGATTTATATCCCAAATACATCTGCCCAGGGGGGCACCTGATAAATTGTCTATCTGGTTTGTTCTTGGTAATTTTATCAGTAATGCAAATTGATTAGACATATAACTTTCCCACTGATTATACAAAGACTTGATTTAATGTGATTTCCATTTGATGCAAATAGATACTCAAGTTCGTGATTTATGTACGGGAGACTTTATCAGCATAAAATGAAATCAGGAATGGGATATAGTTTACCAAAGTAGAACACTCAACCTTGTCATGCTTTGGCTTGAGAGCCAGCACCAGGGGAACTCAATGATGGAGAAGTGCTATGCTGTTTCTCTTTTTTCTCCTCTTCCTCTTCCTCCTTCTCCTCCTCCTCCTCCTCATGCTTCTGTCTTTCTCTCCCCCAACCCCTTAATCCCTCTAAAGTAATGGAGAAAATGGGAAAATTATGGGACTTTACACAAATGAAGCCCAAACATTGCATTACTAAAAACAGTGGAACCTGGGCTGGGGAGATAACTATGATTATGCAAAAGGACATTCATGCCAGAGGCTTCCAAGTCCCATACTCAATTCCCTGAACCACTATAAGCCAGAGCAAATCAGTATTCTAGCCAAAAATAAAAAGTGTTAGATTGGGAGGCAGGAGGTGGCACACCTGGTTAAGCGCTCACATCACAGTGCGCAAGGGCCCGGGTTAGAGCTCCTGGTCCCCACCTGCAGGAGGAAAGCTTCATGAGTGGTGAAGCAGGGCTCCAGGTGTCTCTCTGTCTCTCACCCTCTCTATCTTCCCTCCCCTCTCAATTTCTCTGTCTCTATCTAATAATAAATAAATAGTGTTCAGATCAAGATAATATGATAATAAACTGGTGACTATAAAACATTGAACACATAGAATTAAGTGACATGTATCTGTTAAGAGAATTCTAATACTTTATACTTCCTCCTGGACTGTTAATTATTTATAACATTCTTTTCCATAAAAAGAACAATCTTCCTTTGATT
This sequence comes from Erinaceus europaeus, assembly GCF_950295315.1. Taxonomy (NCBI): domain Eukaryota; kingdom Metazoa; phylum Chordata; class Mammalia; order Eulipotyphla; family Erinaceidae; genus Erinaceus; species Erinaceus europaeus. The sequence continues at coordinate 123,451,722 of NC_080162.1, forward strand.
AGTCTTTATTCTGTTTTCTTTGTCAATTATTTAAAATTTATTTTATTTTTTGTGATAACCACATCCTCCAGTTCTCTAGATTTTCATTCTCCATAGTCTTCCAGTAGTTAAAGTCAAGGTAGCACACTAGATGTATAATCAGTTCTATTACTGATGCTTATGGTATGATCAACATGGGCTGAGAATAAATTCCACTTGTTTTTATAGTATATTTGAGTTCTGTATTATACTAGATATGTTAGACTTTTACTTAATCTTACATCTATTTCATATTTCTTTATTTTTTTATTGGGGGATTAATGGTTTACAGTTGACAGTAAAATACAATAGTTTGTACATGCATAACATTTTCAATAGGTCCTCCTCTGCCATCATGTTTCAAGACCCAAGACCTCCCCCCACCCCAGAGTGTTTTACTTTGGTGCAATAAACCAACTCCAGTCCAAGTTCTGCTTAGAGTTTTCCCTTCTGGTCTTGTTTTTCAACTTCTGTCTATAAATGAGATCATCCCATATTCAACCTTTTGTTTCTGACTTACCTCCACTTAACATGATTCCTTCTCTATTATTATTTTTTCTTGAATACATAAGCCAAAGGCCAAGTGGTGACCATTCAAATTAAGAAAAAGGTACATAGTTTTGTAGTAAGAAATCCTAGCAAATGGGTCTGGGAAAATGGCTCAGTAGATGCAGCACAAAGCTTGCAAGTCTGAAGTTATCCCAGGTTTTATCCTTGGTAGTAGGACATATCCCAGAGCAGTACTTCATCCCTTCTCTCTGCCTCTGCTCTATCTATATTTATCTATCTATCTACCTATCTCTCTCTTTCACACACACAGTAAATAATTTTTTTTAAATAGTGAAATTCTAATTCAGATAATAAAGCACTATTTGTACTTGAGGATAGCAATGTTTTCTTCTTCATGTTCCTTAGTCATATTTTATATCCCTGGTACTTCCAAACTTACTACTGGCATTATACAGTTGTATAGAAAATACACAGGTGGAGAGCCTTATCCAGTTTCCAGGGTCCTGAGATTAGATGAGCCCTCAGTGGGAACATATGCATATGATATCCCTAGCTAGGACAGTGTCAAGTGTGTGCCCCTCATCCCAAACTTCAAGGCATATTTATTTATAAAATTTGTGCATTACATGACATTGTTCAGACAAAAAAAATGTGGTTATTCATCACACAAAGATCAGAATACATTTCTAAGGGGAAAAACATCAGGGTGCTTGAAACTGTCATTATCCAAATGTCACAATGTCAGAAACAATCTTTTGATGCCATAAGGTAATGAGTTTATTCCAGTTATCCCATGCACAATCTCCAGACCTTTAAGGCAGCAGCCAGATATTCAGAGTTATGGGTGATTTCTGTGGCAATCTAACCCTCTACTGCCTGTGGGCAGAGATCTCCAAAATATCTAGACTTCACCTTACAGCAGGACTTTGTGATAACAGGATAGAGCCTGAAATACAGGACTCATGGTTTATTATTAGTTAAAAGAATGGACCTTGTAGACAAATAACATATTTTGCAAACATAAATGCAAAAGGTAATAATCTGGAGGATTTCTAATCACAAGTATCAGGAAGTCTGGGATCAGAAAACTTTTTCAACACAGTTGGCTCCATAGTAGTCATCATGCTTTTCTGATCCTTCTCTTGACCTCTATCCACGGAGCACCACAAGGACAGGTACAGGTATATCCATCCCCTGTATTGCTAGAGTCTAACACAGTCCTCCAAATTCAACAAAACAAGATTAGACACAAATTGGTCATTATTTTGGTGTTCTAATCTTTCTTTAATCCCTCCTTTCCTACCCCACTCCCACCCATAAACATAACTTTTTAAATTGATTGATTATTGCCATTCCCTGTGACACTAGTTCCTCTTCTCAAATATCTGGTTTCTACTATTTACCTATTCCACCAAGCAAGAAATCTCCAACTAAGAGTTTCTGAAGACTAGACATTAAGAACACAGTTCTTTTGTATTTCCAGCACTTTACATAGTGCTGATGGACACTCAGCAACATGTTTCCTGTATTCAAATTTCTTTCATCTCCAATGTTTAATCTGCCATCAGATCCTCTTATTGACACTTAGAAATGTCTCCTTATTTGCCTTCATTTCATTCTCTGGATGCTACCCTTTCAACACACACTTGCCTGACTTACCTCTCCTATGTAAATATACCACAGTCACCCTCCTCTCCACCCCGTTTTTATGCCACAGGTCCCAATCCTCTGTGCAGAGGGGAATAAAAAAACACTGAAAATTTCTTGATTTTGCTTCCCCACTTACTTTAATTGTGTTAAACCTGATCTCAACCCCAGACTCTTGATCCAAAGAACCCAAGCTATGTCTGTGCTATTTCTGTGTCTTAGCTCATGGTGTTCTCATTGCTATTGCTATGAATTCTATCCTCCTTCACGTCAACATCCATAATATATGCTTGTCTTCCTCCTCCTCCTTCTTTTTCCTCCTCCTTCTTTCTCCTTCTTATTTGTTTGTATAAAGACATAGAAAAATTATGACAGAAGCAGGAGATAGAGAGGGGGTTGGGCAGTAGTACACTGGGTTAAGCATACAGTATGAAGTGCAAGGACCTGCACAAGATCCCAGTTCAAGCCCCCAGCTCCCCACCTGCAGGGGAGTCACTTCACAAGCAGTGAAACAGGTATGCAGGTGTCTTTTTGTCTCTCTCCCTCTCCCTCTCTATCTCCCCTTCTCTCTCAATTTCTCTCTGTCCTATACAAGAAAAAAATGGGGGGAAAATGGCCTCCAGGAGAAGTGAATTCATAGTGCTGCCACCAAGCTCCAGTGATAACCCTAGAGCCAAAGAGAGAGAGAGAAAGAGAGAGACCTATAACACTGCTTCATTATTTGTGAAGCTTCTCCCACTACAGGTGGGGATCATGGTTTGAACTAGGGCCCTTATTCACTGCAGTGTGTGTGCTCAACCAGATGCACCACCACCTGACCCTCCCCCCCGCCTTTTTTTTTTTTTTTTTATCACTGGGGCTTCTTCATTCCAGGTTGACTTTTTCAGACAAAAAGACAGAGTGAGACAGTGAGAAGGACACCACAATACTGAAGTTTCCTTCAGTGCAGCAGGAGCCAGGTTTGAACTTACATCATGACTATTATAAAGCAAGCACATTATCCAATGGAGCTACTTTGCTGACTCAAGTAGATTAGATCTCCTAATCTTAACAGATGCCCCACCCTACCAAAAAGTCATCTTTTTTTTTCAAGGTCACAGAACTTCTCCTGTCTAAAACTGTTGCTTCAGTTCTTCTGGGTTCTTCAAACAGTATTCTTATTGTTTTCTCTACCTAAAAAGCCATCTTCCTAACAGTGGAAGTGATGTTGTTTATTTCTAAATATCTTGTCCAATAAAAATAAGAACTGGGGTGGAGGGTAGATAGCAAACAGACTCTCATGTCTGAGGCTTTAAAGTCCCAGGTTCAATCCCTTGCACCACCATAAGCCAGAGCTGAACAGTGCTCCGGTAAAAAAAAGAAGAAGAAGAAGAAGGAGGAGGAGGAGGAGGAGGAGGAGGAGGAGGAGGAGGAGGAGGAGGAGAAGGAAGAAGAAGAAGAAGAAGAAGAAGAAGAAGAAGAAGAAGAAGAAGAAGAAGAAGAAGAAGAAGAACTGGCTCCACAGGCTCTTGATAAATATTTTTAGGCTGAGTACAGATAAAATATTATCACTAGGCATATTAATCAGAAAATTATTCTGGGAGAATAAAAGAAAAAGGATCTATCTACCGAAGTTTCCCTAAAAAATGTTGGGGAATTCTGTGTACTTTATCCATAAATGATATATAATTATAATATATAATATATATTAATGAACCCAAACAAAATGTAAGTTGCACCTCTTAAAAGTTTACAGCCTTAAATCTTGTTCAAACCCATGCATTAATTGCAAAACACTACAACAGGTCTTACTTTGTTTACTGCCATATAAATAAGACAGCTCTGTGGCTGCAACATCAAAGAACCCTGGATTCAAAAGTCAAATAGAAAAGTATGCATTTGATGTTGTTATTATTACTAGTAAAAGCCATGAAGGAGAAAGAATGGTCTTCATTATCTCTGCCCATGTATATAAGACCTATTTACCATTTTGATAGGGCTTTTTCATCAGTGTCAAGTGCTTCACAATATCACTTTTATTCATCACTTGCCATAAGCATCATGCGATCTGTAGGAATATCACTGTCCCTGTTGAACAGTGCAAATGTCCTCAGGAGACAGAGAAATCATGTGAAGAACTTGTCTGCCCTCAGAGAAACAATGAGAGTCAGAGACTAAACTCAAAGCCCTGGTGTTCTGTTTAGAAGTCTGAGAAAATCTATGAAGCTCCTCCTTCAGCAAAACCAAGAAACAAGTGTCATTGTAAGGCTAGCTTTTCAGCAAGACTAAAAATCACATCAATTGAGTGAATATGTCTTTGAGTGTTAGCGGTGCTAGAAACCATACTAGATATGAGAGATACAGCAGTGAATCTGACAGGCCTGCCTTCTCCCATAGGATCTAGATTTGAGAGAATGCTCTACAAAGGAAGGAATTTAGACCATCTATTGGGGGTACAGATCAGAAATTTCCAAATGTGTAGATGTTATCTTACCTTTAAAAAGATTTTAGATTTTAAAGTTTTCTAATTTGGGTATGTGTTTATGATATATACAATGTACAGCAGTACAAGAAAATTAGCATGAACATACTGAAAAGAATCTATGTTCACACTATGTTTATAGGTTGGGATGGATGGGGAGCAGAAACATTTGAAAATCAATAAACACTCCAGAACACACCCTGACATTTGAGATCCTTAAGTCTTTCTGCTCTCTGTTTTCTCTTACTAAAATGCATGCTGTAATCAGAGTAAACTCCCTCAAAGCCCTAGTCAGCTGTACACTGCTCATCACAGTGTTTGGTACCCCTGTCCTCAGGCAGTGACAGTCACTTCCATAAGGTCCTCCCACTGCAACTTGAAGATCCTTCCACTAAAGAAATTATAACAAGAACGTCTGACAGTGATGCACATAGTATGAAGTGCAAGGATACTGGTTCAAGCCCCAGTTCCCCCACGTGCAGGGGAGACACTTCACAAGTGGCAAAGCAGGTCTGTAGGTGTCTATCTTTCTCTCCCCCTCTCTCTCTGCCCCTCCCCTCTCAATTTCTCTCTGTCCTGTCCAATAAAATGAAAAAAATGGCCACCAGGAGCAATGGATTTGTAGTGGCAGCACTGGGATGACCCTAGAGGCAAAAAAGGGGGGGGGGGATCTGCAACACTGTTTCACCACTCCCCTGCAGGGGCTTGAATCCATGTCCTTGCTCACTGAAATGTGTGCCTTCAACCAGGTACACCACTACCAGACCCCCTTCTCTGTTTATCTTTATATCTCTGATATTTATTGGCTAGAATCTGGTTGTGAGCTCCTTGAAGACTGTGCTTTGATATTTTACCTTTGTTCTTGAAAAATAACACAGTGCCTGAGCATGAACATGAAAGACTCTCACAATGTATATAAGAAATTTATTCATAATGCTTTCTTTCTAATTGCAACTGACATGAAGAAGGCAGAGGCTTTAGGTGGGAAATCCAACAGAGTGCATTTTACTTCCTCCTTCCAGTTCTTGTGGAGAGGCAGAAGTACTTTGGTGCTAAGAAAAGATACTCACACTCTACATCTTAGGTGTAACCCCTAACCACCCACCTCTCAAATAAAGTAGAAAATTTAGAGCTGAGATGTGAAACAGGCATACATTTAAAAAAATTTTTATTAGTGGTTCAATACTGCTTTAAAAAATTACATGCCAATAGGTAATTCCACACCATTCCCATCACCAATTCCACACCATTCCCACCACCAGTTCTGAATCACCAGTCCCTCCACTGCAAACCACTGCAGTTCTCCCAAGAGAACTGCAGACAAGGGTTAACCATCATCTCTACAACTATCTGTCTACATTTGTACATAATTGCCCCTCGGGGACTTCTCAAGGGCAAGACATATATTTTCATCCCATCAGTGAGGGCTAGTCAATTTCAATCCTGAAATAAAGATGGATATCAAGTATGTAGTACTAAATATGGGAAGAATATGCATAAATATGTTTTGCTCAAGTAGAAAGGTCATGTGATGATGCCTATGGGACGTAAAAGAAACTCACAACTGAGTTATGAACCTCTTGTCCTGTGTCAGCTTTATCTAACACTACTACCTCAGGGGCCACATGGTCTCTTGTGAAGGAGACATATTGATTCTACATAAATACTATGAGAGCTGACATAAAGACATCAGAGGAAAGGAGGAAACAAGACTGTCAGTTCCCTTCTTGCTCTGGCAGCAAGTCAGGTTGTCAACCAAGTGTATTTTAAAGTGTTTAATTAAGGGCTAAGGAGATGACTCAGCACCAGAGGGTATGCCTTGTGTGCATGAGATCTTCAGTTCAAACTTCAGTTCAATCCTGTGGCTTTTCAATCAACAACAACAATAAAACCATTAAAAATAAAAACAAGGCAGGGGAGATAGTGTAACGGTTACGGAAAATGACTTTCTTAGCTGGGAAGTGGCACAGCCAGTTAAGCGCACATAGTAAGTATTCTGTACAAGGACCTGAGTTCCACCTGCAGCAGGGACGCTTCAGGGGAGATGAACCAGGTCTGCATGTATCTATCTTGCTCTCTTCCTCTCTATCTCACCCTGTCCTCCCAATTCCTCTCTGTCCTATCAAATTAAATAAATAAATAAATGGAAAAATGGCCACCAGGAACACTGGGTTTTCAGTGCAGGTACCAAGTCCCAGCGACCACCCAGAAGAAAAAAAACAATAAAAAAACACAAAAACATGAAAATGTCTTTATGCTTGAAACTCCAAAGTCCCAGATTCAATCCTCCAGATGACTATAAGCCAGAGGCGAGCAGTGTTCTGTTTTCTCTCTCTGTATCTTTCTCTAGTTCTCATTAAAATAAAATTAATATAACATAATATAATGTAATGTAATGTAATGTAATGTAATATAGTATAATATAATATAACATAATATAATATAATATAATATAATATAATATAATATAATATAATATAATATAATATAATATAATCAAATAATAGGGTTAGCTTAGATTGGCAATAAGTTTCCATTTGTTTAAAGTTCAACCACTGATGCTGATGGCATAGCATTGTATCCATCAATCACAGTTTAATCAACTCTTTAATAAAGACCTTCTCGGAGGTGTGTTTGGAGCAAATCCTCCAGTTTCCTGGAACTGTATCAGGAAACAGGTAATAACTAAATATGCAGTATGTATGAGGCACTGTGTCAGTACAGGGTGTACACTAATAAGTGAGACAGGAGGAACTCTGGCTTCATGGAGCATGCAGTAAACATCACTTCCTTTGTCTCCAAAACGTAAAATATCTCTCATGTCTAAAACTCCTGAAATAGGAGGATTCAGGGTGGACTTTGAAGTGGTATGACCTTCAAGATTTCCTCTCTAGTTTCAAATATTCAAATATAACTCTACTTAGAACTATGGAACTTACTTTTTTTTTAGTGAAAAAAAAGATTCCTAATTCAATTTTAAAGATTTTCATTTTTAAATTTCAAATACATTTCTCTTTTTAGTTTTTATTTATTTCTGGATAGAGACAGAAAGAAACTGAGAGGGAAGGGGAGATAGAGGAAGAGACAAGTGGGACACCAGTTACCCTACTCCACCACTCATAAAGTTTGTAAAGTTTTCCCCCTGCAGGTGGGGACCAGAGGCTTGAACTCGGGTTCTTGCACACTGTAATATGAGCACTTAACCAGGTGTACCACTGCCTGGCCCCCAATATATTTCTTTCTCTTAGCTGTTATCACTGAAAATTACTTCACTTGCATCAGTATTAAAAGGCAGAGTGAGGTGTTGGATAGATAACATAATGGTTATGCAAAAAGAGTTTTAAGTCTGAGGCTCCTAAATCCCAGGTTCAATCCAATGCATTACAATCCACAGAGCTGAGCAAAGTTCTAATTTTAAAAAAAAGGGGGGGAGGGAGGGAGAGTAGGTGAGAAGGAGGGAAAGGAAAAGAGTGACCTGTGTTGAAAGTGAAAATAACATGCCAATCATGGGCAAAGGAGAAGTTGGAGAAATTGTGCATGTGTGTTAACAACTCTACTGTAAACCATTATCCCCACTCATATCCCAGTAAAGTGATTTAAAATTTAAAAAGCAGAGTGTGGAATTTGAAATTAAATTATAAATCTCAGTTCCGTTATCAGTGGGGAAAAAAACTCTAAAAATTCAACAAATTAAGTTAAAAAAAAAACAACTTACTCCTAATTAAATTTCAAAGCATAGAGAAATTAAACTCCATGGGGG